>NC_022027.1:48039872-48040259 GCF_000317375.1 Microtus ochrogaster
TCTTTCTAACTGTGGGAACTCATTTGAGTCGCTGAAAAGTAGGAACCAATCTCAAGATGCCTGAGATATCTACAACATACCTTGTCTCACTTATTATTGAAAAAGAAAAATTAAAAACAAAAAAATGGATGTGGTAAGCAGAAACCAACACTCCAGAGGAAATCATAGCTCTCTGTAACTTGTTAGTTAAAGTTTCCTTTTTTTATTATTTATTAATTTATTTATTAAAGATTTCTGTCTCTTCCCCGCCACCACCTCCCATTTCCCTCCCCTTTCCCCAATCATGTCCCCCTCCCTCGTCAGCCCAAAGAGCAATCAGGGTTCCCTGTCCTGTGGGAACTCAGCAAGGCCAGCTGGCCTGGGTCTGAAAAAGCCTGGGATAAAACC
>NC_022027.1:48041015-48101996 GCF_000317375.1 Microtus ochrogaster
AGAAAGCAAGCTAGGCACGGATGAATCACTCAAGTACTGTCCTGAACTGTCCTAACTCTGATTCTGTCCCTCTGCCATCAAGAGGATGTGAGTGCTTCAGAATGAGCAAAAATAGCCATTCTGCAAGAGACTTGGTGTCTATGCAGGTTATCACAGAGCAAATATATGTCTATAATGAGTACAATGATAGACCTTGGATTTACAAACTGTACAACATATTGAGAAGCCCTAACTAGCCATCTATGAACTGGTCAAAATGAAAACTATTATTGACAATAACACTTATCTTGCAAATTGATATGTTTTGAATATTACAGAATGCAATCTAATCTTACAATTTTTTATTATAGAGAAAATATGTGGCCTTATTGATCCAAACTTGCATTTATGAAAGGACTTTATGGTGGCACCTTAGAAAATATCCTCTGTATAAGTAATTATCAAATTTTAATTTTTACTTAAATTTTCAGCCAATGGACAGCATGTTATTTGAAACAGATTTATGTTTGAATTCCACAGGCTTCAAATTACTCCATATCTTTGTGGAAATCAAATCTGAGTCATTTGTCGCCCATATCTCCAGTTTATGAAGGTTACTTTCAGCAATATCGTCTGCTTATGTCCTGCACAGTCCTTGCTATGGTTTAGTCTGAAGAGAACTTGTTCCTCTTTCTTCGTGGCAAATAAAGATGCAATACACTACTGAATCAGTGTTGGTGTATAGAAAATAGTGGCTTCAAGCAGATGAGGTATTTTATTGTGTGATACAAAGGGGCAGAGAGTATTTGGGACATTGGGGGTATTATTGCCAGAGAAATGATTCCCAAAGGTTTCTGGTACACTCTGTAAACATAACTCACAATTACATTTTCTCTCAGAAAGTATGCGCTGGCAGTATGCCTCAACAGGACCCAGTAAAGACCCGGGAGATCTCCATGCCGATGTGAAAGAGGAGTTCATGAGAGCTCTTCTAAGGGGTCAAATTAACTCAAAGGTCAAGTTCAAGCAAGCAGAACAAACTGGCTCAGAAGGGGTGACTTCAGAGCCAAGCCTTCTCTGCGTTGCTCATTTGTTGCAGCAGTTATATTATAGACCAAATTGATGTTTGCAATATATAAGCATATTTGGCAGCCTTCACAACATAGTCCTTAATGAATTTTACTGACAAACATTATGGAGTGTCGAAATTTTCCTCAAGCAGTTTTCTAGCTAAGCTCCCAATAGCCTGAGAATGAAAGGGTTAAGTGTTGTGATCATAAACCATACAGTAATTGTTCTCAGACCTATTAGCAAAATGTCGTGTGTGAAGTTTCATCCTGCCATTCCCCATGGGTCCTGTTCACTAAGCCCTTGCATTTTGACAGTTATTATCACCCAAGCACAAAACATCACTGCTATAACCTAGAAATACCAACATAGCAATGTATCAACATCATTGGGTCTCTAGAAATAATTATTAAAATTCTTGTATTATTTGGAGTGTGTTACAGGAAAAGATAAACTTTTATATTTACTTTTCAAAGATGCTAACAAGTTAATTTCAATGGAAATCAGCATATATATATATATATATATATATACACGGATATATATGTATATCTGTGTATAGTCCTTTCTAAGGCAGTATTGCCCTCTTTACTTAATAATTCTTAGGTAGACTCAGTTCACATTCGCTGGAAATGTTGTAGAAGTTCTGGGCAGGCTATTGTTTATGAAAAATGTTTGTGTTTTTTAACTTTGCTTTTGCTATGATAGTTACAGGGAAAATGGAGATGGCTCAGCAATTGAGTGCATATTATTCACGCTACTTCTGCAGCAGTCGCTGGTTTGGGTTTCCAGCACCCATGTCAGGGGGCACACAACTGCCTGTAATTCTATCTCTAGGAGGTTCTAGGACCTCTTTTGGCCTACCTGGTGCAGGCCCTCATGTGCATATATCTTGACCCACACTAGTATGCATAATTAAAAATTAAATTAAATCTTTGAAAAGTGACCAGCTTAGTGTTGCCTCTTCTCTTTTATTGTTATGCTTCTACATATATATATATGTGTGTGTGTGTGTGTGTGTGTGTGTGTGTGTGTGTATATACATTTGTATTTATGGAATGATTTTTATGCCTTAATTTTATTAAAAGGGACAACGGTACTAGATATTTCTGTTAAGCAAAGTTGTGTCTCCATTTCTTTACTCGTACATAGGCATTGCTTTTGTTTTCTAGCCTAGTGAATTATATATTCCTAATTGAAGGAATGGTGGTGTTCTGTCATATATCTGAAGACCAGTGGCCAATGACAAGTTCAGAGCAGCCTGAGAAATCCTTCCCATGTTCTCATGAGCAAATAGATATAAGAGTGAGCAAGCTCAGCTGCTAAGAATGCAGCTGGAAGTGGTAGAGGTACCTGCAGCTGTAGAGAAAACGTTGAGCAATGTACATGCATTTGCTGTACTATGTACCCTCTATTTGCTGAAACATCATGGACAACAGCAAGTCACAAGGCTAATCCTATGGTCATAATGGGCAAATTATGACAGTAGAGGTCCAAGTATATGCATATAGGAAACCATTAATTACAACTGTGCATAACATTAATCCACCACAATAATTAACCCTTGGATGTGAAGTTTATTATAGAGAGGATATACACACTGACGATTGCTTAATAAGGCACAGTTAGAAAACTCTATTGAATAGGATTTTTTGTCACACCAGAGAAGGAATGTATCATATTGGAAGGACATTAATGCAGAGATTAGTTGGGCATCTTATAGACCAGCAGATCTAAGGAGGGAGAGCAAATGGGAGGTGTCTGCCATGTCTTATCTCTTACCCATAGAACTGAGTTGGTCGATGTTGCCTTCCATTTCTGTCTTAGTTCCTTTCCTGTTGTCTATGATATAATACCCTGTCAAAGGCTGCTTCAGTAAGGAAGGGCTTGTTTAGGGTCACAGTTTGAACTATAGCTCACGCTGGTGGGGATGTCAGGGCAATGGGAGCTGAAAGAACTGGTTGGTCACATTGTGCCAGCATCCAGGAAGAAGAGAGAAGTAATCAATCTTATCTCTGTTAGCTTTCTTCTCTTTATGCAGTCCAGAACCCAAGTGCAGGGAATGGTGCCACTCGGTTTAGAGTGGATCACTCGACCTCATTTAACCTAGTTGATATAATTTTTCTCTGTCTTGTCCAGAAAATACCCTAAAATAATCCCTCATCATATACGCCCCGAGGCCCATTTCCCAGATGCTTCCAGATCCTGCCATATTGACAATAAGCTTCTACCACAGTCTCTAGATAGATAGATTTGAATGTGTTGTTACACTATCTATAGAAATGCTGGCAGGATGTGATGGCTGTTGGTGTGTGCTTTATGAAGACGTACTAGTATAAGCAAGGTGAGAGTGTGCTGACTAAATCCACTGATATTTGCAGATGTGGTACATAAGTATTCACATTTATATACTAGCTGTGATTGCCCACTCATCAGTTCCTGGAAACACGAGAGCAGCACTCAATATTGTCTTCTTAATAGCATTTTCTACAAAAAAAACAAAAAGCCCTATCTTTTAAAAAAAAATCTATTCCTTTATTTATTGAATCTTGTTGTGTACCTCAGGCTGGCTCCTGACTTATTATGAGGCTCAGGCTGTCTCTGAACTGGCAGCACCCTTCCTGCCTCAAAATTTCAAGCAGTGGCATTGCAAGGATGTTCCACCATACCTGGCTACAAAGAAACCCAGTATATTCCATGTGTGTGGTGCACAGTGCATGAATGTGGGTTTATATTTCACATGTGTCGGGCATAAACATACATGTGAAATATATGCATGTGGTGGCCCAAGGGGTACCTATGGTGTCTTTTCCATGTCTCTTCACCTTATATATTTAAGCAGGGTCTCTGTCTGATCCAAAGCTCATACTTTTGGCTGGTCTGGTCAGCTAGCTTGCTCTGAACATTCTTTGTCTCCACCTCCTGCGCTGGAGATCTGAACCTCAATCTTCACACTCATATCTCAAGCACTTCGTTGTTGACCAATCTTGAAAAAGCATCATTCTTGAAGAAAATAATTCATTTTTATTGCTGAGTATGGAATGGAAAAGATGAGATTGCTGTGTCTTGTGATTCTGAGCAGTGATGGCTAAAGGACCTAGAACCAACTGGCCAAATATGGGGGAATTATAGAAATACAATAAATAATGGTAGTAGTAGAGAATGCAACATCCAATCAAATTAGAATCTATCTGTATGAAAGTAGATAAACCAAACTGATCATTATTTTTATGAGGTGTGGGAAAAGAGTTTCACTGTTCTGCAGAGTCAAAGAGACAAATATCTTCTTGGTGGTGGCCCATAGAAGAGGCAACATTGATCATTGGAATGAAGTGAGTGGACCTAGAAGAGGGTACCTTGAGATTGTCTTAGAGTTTCTATTGCCGTGAGGGGATTCTAAGTCTGTGGATGGCATGATGGTTGTGATAGTAATACCTTTGTGGGGAGGAAGTGGTTGTTCAAGAGCATGGAGCTGTGAGCATGCCACGACAGCAATTTACAAATTTCTCAGCAAACTAACATTTTTTTGTACCAAATCGCTAACTTTACAAATTTATTTCAAAATCTATAACCAATTATTTTCCCTCAAAATGCAATATCTTTAATACTTCAGAGTTCCATGAGTCCAATGACAAACCTACATCTGACAGTCACTGAACAACTCCGAGCAGCTACTGTTATCAGGGACTATGAAGTCATGGCTAAAGTCCCAGTGGCAACTTTCTTAGGACATGTTTTCCTAGGTTTTGATAAAAAAAATGCTAAATAATTATATCCCTTTGTTTAATACTAAGGAAATACAATTACAATAATTTGTTAGCTCTGATGTCCAGATGCTATAGTTTGATAGAGAGACTCTGCTATGTGTTGATTGCCTACCATCAACAGTTCCACGCTAGCCTAACACATATTCAGTGCATAGCAATGACTCTGAGAATAAGTTCTCTGCCTACCCTTTCCAACCCCAGAAGCTTCTGGAACAGAAATCATTAAGGGATGGGATATACTTTCACAGAGAGGGAAGGAAGAATAGCTGTAATTTTTCATTTGTAGAAAAACTGTGGGCAAGAGACAGACTAAGGTTTGGAAATTAGAGGCATCGGAAGAAATTTGAAGAGATCTGCTTGGAGGAGGAACAGTTTATCTGTGGTATAATAGATATTAGATAAATAATTTTTGAATGAATGGGAGCAAATTAGAAACAAGGAAACTCCAAGATAAAACTTGGCCTACTTTACCATGTTGCCTAAAGCTGATTTGAATCCTAGCCAGGACATGCTAGAAATATTTGGGAGGATTTGCTGTGTATAATTAATCCAGTTCTACTGAAAACTGCTCCTTAAATACTGCTGGTTTGAGCAGCAAGTCCTTAAATTATCTATTGTTTTTCCACAAAGTCTGTGAATCTGAGTATAGACCTTTTTGTTGTTGGGTAATGAAGACTAACCATGGATATCAGATGAATAGTAACTGTTCAAGTGCACTTTAATTTGATTTGGCATATCCAAAATAGTTTTGAACCTCGATAAAAGTCTTTCAATAAATGTCTAAATGCTCCTGCCAAAAGATATCAGGGTGGCAAATACGGCAAAATGTCAAGAAAGTCTCCCACGTAGGAAGTAATTCCCAATTGTCTCCAGGTATGCAACAGCAAAACAAGGTGTTTTCCTGACTAAAGTATTCTGTTTGATTGTTGATGGCATCAGAAAGTATCACCATACAGACAAACCCCAGAATTCCCTTTGGCCCTTATGGATGGAGCCCAGCTTGTATGTCTGCCCAGAATCGAGTGGGAATTAATTCTTCCTAGACACCATGTGTCAACCTAATTTGTGGTTCCCTCCCCTCCTGAGCTATTGGCAAAGAGGAACATAACACTCATCACACTGTTCGCTTACCTGAGCTGCTGCTCTGTCTTTCTAGAGTGTATGAACAACGACCCTCACAGAAATGGAAAGGAGTTGTAAAGTAAACTGAACATTTTAGAAGTTTTGAAATTCTTACTTTAAGCCCTCTCCTAATGAGATAATGCATTTTTACTCTGGTGAAAAAATAGAAATGTCCTGTTCCTAAAATTCCATTGGTATATCATCAAATGCTTTCTCTTTTTCTGGCACAATGTAGATCAACAGCTGTTGTGTCCATTCTTATTTTAATCTGATATGCAATGAAAGTAATATATGTAACACACGTGGAATGCTAGATTTTCCCCCTATTCTTTTATATTTGGCCATGAAAAAAAGTCTAGCTGTCTCTCATGCATCGTTTATCGTGGTCAGTAGCCCTCCACTATCCAAATTAGGAACTTCGGATCCATTCTGACCCGTTTCCTTCTCCACGTTCCCTAACTCCATTCTTCTCACCTCCCATAATCATGGTGTATTTCTTTTACTGTCCAAATGTCTCTAGAATTCACCCTTCTTTGTACACTAGGGTTGTTATAACCCAACTAGAACCTGCTAGATTCATTATTTCTGTAATCACTAATTCATCTTCTTGTGTTTAATCTTGTTCTCATCAAACCCATCCTGCTTGTAACAGCTAAAAATGATTTTTAAGTCATTGAATTGTTCACTCTCAGTTACTCTATGAGAAGGCCGACCATATCTAACTTACTCAATATTTCATCCCCGATATTTAATCATTGTTTGACAGAAAGTAGGAACATAATAATTATTTATTAAATGAGTTGATATGTGGTTCTGAATTTGTCTGAAAGATAAATTCCCCTGGCTTTATTCACCATGCAGATTGCAACCTAGACTAGAGTCTCCATAGCTACTAGCTTCTCATAATAGGCAACATAGACTACTTTTCTTACCATTGTGTACTGGGGGCTTCCTAATTTGACTGGTGTCTATAACCTGAGCATTAGTCCCTGCAATGCCCTTTAAGTCTGTACACCAAATATAGCACAATTTATTTAATGTAATAACATACTGTACCAGTTTCTTGCCTTATTGACATGGAACATATTTTACTTTTTCTTTGTCCTTTCCCATGTATTATTGCCTGATCTCCCTCCCTCCTTGGTAACTACAACAAAGCATGTTTTCTTAGCCTACGAAAAAGTTTTGGAATACCTGGCACATTTGATTATTCTTGCATTCATTGGCTTGCTTTAAATGTATTTGTGTGCCCATCTCTATTTTTAGCCAGGGTAAATGCTACCTTGGTTGTATTTAGGGTTGGAGACCTGATTTAATCCAATTCTCATCACAAATTCCACTCACTATCAGTTTGTCAAATGAATAAACAAAGCCTACATTAGACACAAAATAATAAAAGCCAAGATTAAATGTATTTATGCCTTTTATGTGTTTATGCTTTCAAAGTTAAGATTCTTCAGCAGCATTTTATGGAATAATAAATAATAGAACGTGTATTTTAATTTCAGAAAATTTAAACATTATCTTTTTTGCTGTCTTAGAGGATGCCCAGGATTTCCTAACACTTAGTTTGCTGGCATCTGTAATCTAAACATTAGCTTTTACCCATATCAATCAAATCCTGTCAATCATAGTAGAATTGTGGGGAAATCATTGCTTCAATCTTTGGCTTTTCTTTTCTTGCTAAGACTACTGGTGTCTGTGTGCAGTGAACGGAGTTCGCATCAGCTCTGCCTGACCAAATTGCCCATACCACATTTCAGCTGAAATAGACTTGTTCAGAACTGCTTTCTCTGTGGCTGTGAAGTCTGTCCCCTCATTAGCATTCCTGTCTATTGTTCACAAAGCATGCTGCTCAATCCAATTTCTATATTGGAAAAATGGAAAAGAAGCGGAATATTTCTTACACAAAAAGGCAGTGACAGAAAAGTCTGCTTGAATTTTTAATCCAGGGAGCAAGCAGGAATGGCAGAGGGTTAAGCATTTACTATCTCTGCAGGAGTTTTTACCCAAGGGCATTTGGGTTTAGAAGATATGCATTGGGCTGAGGCTGGAGACCTGACTGAATGCAGTCCCGCAGTCCTCTCTCTCTGTCTCTCTGTCTCTCTGTCTCTCTGTCTCTGTCTCTCTGTTTCTCTGTCTCTGTCTCTCTGTCTCTCTGTCTCTCTCTCTCTCTCAAGCATCATTGCTATTTTTGTTGGAGGTAATTGGTAGTCAGCAGGGACTGGCTTTGTCACTTTGACTCCTTTGACTGAATCTGATGGGTCTCTTGTTAACCACGAGATGCCACAGCAACCCTCACGGCGCTTCTCAATTCATTACCTACTTTGGACAAGTGATTGAGTCTCCATGTAATACCTTTAATGGAAGCTGTGTTGTGAAAGCAAAGGAGTTTTGGATGAAAGAGACAGGTATTTATTTTTAATGGGGTCACCCTGTATCAGGTGAAGTCTCTGCTTATGGGTCAAATGCAAGCGTCACACCAAGTGGATGTCCCTGTGAGATGAGCAGGGGCAAAGCTGGCTCATACTGCAATTTCTTAGCCACCTGTCTGTAAAAGGATGCCCTGTGAACCAGCTTTTAAGTCATCCCTGCTGACAACTGGTGTTGCAGATCACTAAGACTCGGACAAGTCAGTCTTCCTTTTATTCCAGCCTGCAGCTGCTCTGTGCACGAGACTCTGATGGCAGGGGAGTGGGTTCTGATGAGTCTGCAGCTGAAAGGTCCTGAGAGCTGGGGCATGGCCACAGCACTATATAAGCTGCCTCTGAGCACAATAAAGTGGGCATTCTTGGCATTCTTGTATCAAGGACGTCCCAGTGGCCTCATCTGTCTGTCTGTCTCTGTCTGTGTTTGTGTGTTTTAAAATCTCTGCCTAGGTCCCGTTGAGCGTAGCAAGTAGAGAGTGGGAAAGACTAGACATCTTTTTGCCTTTCTGAATATTATTGGAGAGTTTATGTGACTGAAATCTGTTCTATTGTGGTATTTGCATGCTGTGAACAGATAATCTTCCTTAAACATTTGCCTTGAAACATTGGAAATATTGCTAAAGTAAAAAAAAATTCCTGTTGCTGTTCTATTTCTTATGTATAATTCAAACAATAGAAGTAAAACACATGATTAAACAACATGAAGACTATAGTCTCTACTTAATAAAAGTACAGATAGTTTGTATTATGATTTAATGCATGTCTATTTTCTTTAATTTTCTATTTTAAGCACTCAAAGTTATTACCAAATTACGAATGATTCAGTGACTCTGGTATTTCACTATAGTTCTCATACTAATTATATAAGATATGTCTAAACTTTATATCATGGAAGTTGGCTT
This sequence comes from Microtus ochrogaster, assembly GCF_000317375.1. Lineage (NCBI taxonomy): Eukaryota > Metazoa > Chordata > Mammalia > Rodentia > Cricetidae > Microtus > Microtus ochrogaster. Next base: position 48,050,283 of record NC_022027.1, read on the forward strand.
TTACGACATATACCTGAAATCCCAGAACTCAGGAGGTTGAAGCAAGAAGATTGTGAGCCAGACATGTGGCCATTGTGAATTCTAATTAATCCTGAGCTATATTAGAAGACCTTCTCTACAAAACCAAAAGTATTTACATTATACAAATGAATTCATGTGGTTAAATAGTAGCTTTCCCACATCTATATTAGATTTATGTCTTTTTGTGAGGCCAGGAGGTTTTCTATGTTACTTGCAATGGTTTAAATACAGTTTCCCTGAAAAATCCATGGTAGGAAGGCATAGTTCACAGTGTAATGGTCAGAGGTGGAACTTTGGGAAGATATTAGATCATAAGAGCACTGACCTAACCAACAAACTAATGTATTGATGGATTCATGACTGAATGGATGATTAGGAGCTGGGGAAACTTGACTGAAGGAAGTGATTGAGGACTTGTCTTTCAAGATAGGTCTTTTCTAAGTCTCCATATTTGGAGGTTAGAGGTGAATATTGTGTCTTCCTCAGCTGCCCTCCACCTTATTTTTTGAGGCAAACTCTGTCATAGAACCCTGTGCTGATGGAGGAAGGTCATTGGTTAATTAAATAAAGAAGCTGCTTGCCCTGATAGGTTAAAACATAGGTGGGAGGAAGAGGAAGTGAGGTCAGACTCGACAGCTCTCCACTCTTGCGGGCAGAGGCAAGAGCTCTGCTCTCTGAGGCACACGCGATGAAGCTCCAACCTAGGATGGACGTAGGCTAGAATCTTCCCGGTAAGTGCACCTTGGGGTGCTACACACAGATGATTAGAAATGGGCTAGTCCAGGTGCGAGAGTTAGCCTAGAAGAGAATGGGCCAAGCAGTGATTAAAAGAATACAGTGTCCGTGTAATTATTTCGGGTAAAGCTAGCCGGAGGTGGCCTGGGTGCTGGGGACGCAGCCCCGCCGCTTCAATTACTACAACACTGTGCTCACCTATTTCACTAATTTAGCTGACTAGTAAGTTTTTGGAAAATCTGCCTGTCAGCTGTCTGTCTGTCGTCTTCATCTTCTACAGCAATAAAGACACAGATACATGATGCTGTCTTGTTGTTTTGTTATTGTTGTTGTTGCTTTTTACATTGATACTGAAGATCCCCAAACTCAAGTCCTTATGCTTGTTAAAACTTACTTTACTCAGGGTGTTATCTTCACGACCCCTATATTTCATTGTATAAATCGTTCTATTTCCTTAATTATTTTATCTTATAAACCTTAAAATTCACTATTGTATTATAGCTCTAAATTTGGAGGAATATATAATCATAAAACAATAAAACATAAAGCACTTATAATTCTCTTTTGAAGTCAAATTCTCTCAACCTAACCCCAATAACCATCAATTACATTTTCTATAAAAAAAAAGTGACCGAATGACCAGAGAATGCTAAATAAGTGGAAGCACATAGATTGCATTAATTTGTGCATATCTTCTTTGCTTAGCATAGGAGTTTTAAGAATCATCCATGTAATTGTGTGTGTGTGTGTGTGTGTGTGTGTGTATTGCATTGTATGAGTAGATTACAACTTTTCATTTGCCATCAAATTTATTGCTTCTAGCTTTTCAAGTTTATAAAAAAAAAGTTGCTGGAAACACATGTAGGTTTTTTGTGATTATGTTTTTATTTTGAAAAGTAGACTATTGGATTACAATATATACTTAATTTTATGCAATAATAACAGCAACCATTTCTTAAAGACTTTACAATGTAGATTTGCTGCAAAAAATGCAGAGTTCTATTTACTTCTCATCAACACTTGAACTGCTAACAGTCCCAACTTTTCTATTTGGGTGTTGCTGTGGTGGGTAACAGTGAACATATGCTATGGCATTCTTAAGAAGGTCAGAAGATAAGCTTTGGGTGTTAGACCTCTCTTGTTCACCTTGTTTAAAATTGGGTTTCTTTGCTGCTGTTGAGCCAGGCTAACTGGTCTACCAGCTTCTAGAAGTGCTACTATCTTCGCCTTCCATTTCTTTTAGACACTAATACCACTGTGTCTAGCTTTTGCATTAGTTCTGGGGATCCAAAATCAGGTTTTTGATCAGAACTATATGAAAAGTGCTTTCTATTTCCCTAGGTATTGTCAATATTTTAGACTAGCATGTGCCTAATAGAGTATCTTAGTTTCAATTTCTGTTTTCTGCACTGATGATATTCAGCATTTATTCATCATCAACATATCTTCTTTGATGAAAAAGGCTAAAATTTTATTCATTTTGTTTTAGTTAAGAACTCCTGATGCTTTCCAAAGCACCTGAGTTTAATTCCCAGCACCCACATGGCAGTTCACAACTGTCTGTAACTCCAGTTCTAGGGAATCAGACACACTTTTCTGACCTCTGCAGGCACCTGATATAAATATGGTACAAAGATAATCATGCAGAAAAATACTCATATACATAAAATAAAAATATAACCTGTTTTCATTATTTTTAGGGAAGTTCAGTAACACAGGATAACAATAAAGATCAATGATTTATTAATAGAAAGGGCCATATACACAGACATCCCATGAAAACAAATCCCTTTCTGCCCAAATAAATCTGCCAACAATGGCTACCAGTCATGCCTAGATTGGTTGAGTCTTGGATATTATAATTCTCTCTTTGCATGTGCATAATGTGAATCTGCTTATTAAAAGCACTAAAACAGCTATTTGTCATGACCGATTTTGATGAATCATATGGATGAAATTTATATTGTTTCCCAGAGAAATGCAATGTCAGGAAACTGAAGCTGCAGGAGGAAATGGGTAAGAAGACCTGAAGGATCCACAGAACAAGAAAACACAGAGCTTCTCAGCCAAACAAATGATGTTCTTTTCAACAGAATTGCAGTATGAACCCGCTGTTTTCAGTTTTCCAGGCTTGTGACTCAATATATCACACTCACGGCAATGAGAGTGGAACACAGGGAGAAATAGACAGACTGCTCATGATCCAAACAGGATGGGATGCAGTAGCACGGACCCTCTTCCATCCTCATCCTTGGCCGGGTCCCAGACTCTGCCAAGTCAGCACATGTACAACCTGCTTTGCACTAGAAGCCTGCTGCTGGGCTCCTCGACTTCCAACTCCTTAACTGGCTTTAAGTTTAACATAAAAATGAAAACTTTGAGTAAGAGGTTTTCTTCTCATGACATACAAGCATGCGTTGTGAATCTTTCTAGAAGAAAAATGAGTCATTTCTAGAGCTTCAACATGAATAGAAGGCAATATGCAAATGAGTGATTCTTAACCACACCGCATGGGAAGGCAGAAAAGGCAGAAAAGCATTCCTAGCAACATATTTGTGAATTGTACACACTTCTTAGGGCAAAAGGGCTTGCTCATTTGTGTAGCAAACTCCTACTAGTTTTTTAAAAACATTTATCTTCTCTCTCTCCACATTAGTGCAAATGTGGAGGTCAGAGACAGTAGGCAGCTCCCTCTGTCCATCGTGTGCCCTTCAGGGGTCAAATTCTCATTGTCAGTCACTGAACCATACTCTTGTCCCTAGCTCTTAAAAGCACAGAAGCTGTTTAAACAGAAATGAAGAAAGAAACTTACCTATACCTATAATGATATATGATCAATTTTACATGGTTCTTACTTAACTTTCTTAGTAGTTTTAAAGGTTGATACAGACATTTTGGAGTGGTTAAAAGCAAAGTACCATGACCTCAAGATTGGAATGGTTTGTTTAATCTGCAAAGTCTTCTTCAAACTGTTACTGTAATTCCTAGGTCTTCAGTTGGTATCACTGTATGGGGAGGCACTAGAAACTCTGGGTGGTGGTGTCTCACTGGTAGAAATGGGTCACGATAGACAGGACCCTTCTCCCTGCTCTCTACTGTGATGGGAACCATGTCTGTGACATGCTCCTATGGCCATCAACAGGACTTCTTTGCCATGACGCACTGAAACCCTCTGGAACCTCAAGCCAGATTCATCAAAGTGAATCTGTTCTCCTTTACAATTCTGTCACGCATTTTGTCATCTCAAAGCAGGCATAACTAACACAAAAGTTAAACTTTTAAAACTTGGCATCTTGTCCCTCCTGTTGGAATGCGTTGAGATGAAAACATAGAAATGATACCAACTGATGTCAAGAACCAAACTATAGGACCATATCACAGCTTTGTTACTCTGCTTGCAAAGTTTTGAAAGACACTTGAATATGGAAAGAATATTTTCTAAGACTTTGGGATGCAAAGATCAATACTTTTTTAGAAACAAAGCCTGGTTTCCTTGTTGAAGCATCTATCCACAAGTTAATCATTAAATTTTGTTCCTGGAAATATCATGAAATGATACTTTGATTCACGTTATTATTTTTAAAAAAAAAGCTTTGGTTGAAAATAATTTTCACTCATCCCCGAATGACAAATGAAGAAAATAAGAACTGTAGATGGCAAAATAATTCAAGCAAGTCAGGGACAGAACCAGGACTCCATCTAGGTCAGCTGAAGTCAAAATCCGTGACGCTACCTCTGCTGTGTGATTTCTTATCTCGTGTTGAACACATTGCTCAGTCTGCAGTGTAGCTCCGCTTTCCACCTTCAGTGTTTAGATTTCACCTCCAGCGAACAACCTGAAACATACTTTCCCTTTCTCACACTTGGCACATTGTCTCTCCTCTCCAGGTTGGACTCCCGCGAAATCACCCAGCTTCACTTTAATTGGCATTGGCAGCATGTGGTCTCTGATAAAAAGCATATTTTTTTTCCTGAGATTGCAGTCATCAGTTGGGCTCCTTTTTTTCTTTTTCTTTCTTTTCTTTTTTTTTTTTTGGCCCCTCCATCAAGCTGAACTTTTCTGGAAAAAGAAACAGCAGCTTGTGGGTTACTAAGTGCCAGAGAGCTGAACTTGAGGGGAGGGGGATTTAAAAATACATTTTAAAAGCCTGCAAATGCATGTGAATGCATGCATAGACTGGCATCCGCTGCCTAATCCACCTATGATGCATATGCCGAGCTAGTCAGTGTATGCAAAACTCTCAAAGGGCACGGTTTTGATCTGCTGCCTATTTATTCCAAACATAGCTAAATGGGGAGAGCAAATCTACAAAGTGATGCTCCAGGGGCCCTACGGCCTATATAGAATTTAAACTCAAATGATTTGCAAAATCACTACTAAGACAGCTTGCTCATACTGTCAGCGTGCCAGCACCAGAAGCTTCTGGTGTATTTTTGTCTTGGCAGATGCACATTCTGTTATAAAGGTCTGTTCATCTGATGCCTTCCTTGTTTTCAGGTAATGCTCAGTGTCTTCTTGCAGAGGGAGGCTTGTTAGTGAGACCCTGCGAGGACTCTAAGTAGTGAAGAGGGACACTGTACACTCTGACCCCGTCATAGACCACCGTCCTGGCTTATGTCCCTGAGGATTTCATCTGTACTTCAGAAAACTACAAGTCACGGGTCTTCTCATTCCTTCCACATTTGTAATTTCCAGGGCTTTCGAGTCAGAGAGAAAGTGAAGACAGGGCTGGATAATGTCAAAATGGTTATATTGATTATATCCCTTCAAAATCCCTTCAAAAATCACCTCAGACTTGAGGAAGCTTTTTTTTTTTTTTTGAAATTAAAAAATACCATGGTTTTCCAAACTGATTAGCATAGTTTTTCAGCCACTCTGAAGTGTTTGTTAGGCTTCACATGCTGGTCTCCATATGCCTCTTTTCAATTACATGTGCTGCTACCAGAATGGCTAAAGGAACGCTTCTTTAGCAACAGAAAGCAAACTGTGAGGCTTTGTGCAGCGTAACTAGTTAGCGCGCGATGTCTCGAACTGCCCTGATTTCATCACCAAACTGCTAGATGTTCTGTTGGCAGAAATAGCCGCTAAAATGGGCCTGAAAATGAGATCCTCAGTGGGCATGGAGGGGGCCAGAAAAGACTTAAAATAACATGAGGTCAAGTGGAGACGTAATTGTTGTGGCGCTGCCTGGTGAGGACATCCATTTTTGAAGGAAGCAAAAGTAAGACACAATGAATCCGTCTAGTCTTTAATGAACGTTATTTACGTTTGGCTGATTCAAAAATTTTCAAGTTACTTGAAAATTTTTTTAATCGTTCACCACTGCAACTTTGTAAAGCAAATACTGTCATTTTACATATTGGAAATCTACCACAGAAAGACAATCGTTTTTGCGAGGGCAAGGAGAGGGGTGCTGTTTAGAACAAGCAGTGTGTTCCAGGCCTGCATTCCAGGGACAGGTGCCGAGCTAAGGGAGTTGAGGAGACATTAGAAAGCCCTTGGTTCATCTGTGCTGATGTGGCTGAACTTGGGGTTGTGTTACTAGCCTGAAAATTCTCTCCAGTCACACCCACGAGAGCGCCTGTCGTATACCAGTTCTCAGGAAGAGTATGTGGAATGAAGGAACGAAATGTTACTTTCTTGGAAGTACCAGAAGCAAGCTGACTAGAGAGCAAAGCAAGACATTGGTTGGACAAAACAAGCAATCAGTGTGTGACGTTTCTAGTTGGCTTCTTGATTGTTCTACTACAGGAGATACATCCTTCAAGGCTCTGTTGCTAATCGCAGTCATTGTTGAGCTTGAGTAAGACCCACAGACACACCAGTCACTGGGTTTTGTTTGGTTTCTTCAGTCTGGTACTGGGCTTTCTGCATACTCAATATGGGTTATTATATAGAAAGCAGTCTCTCTTGGTTCAGATATTACAATACTTTCAAAAGATTGAAATTGTATTCTAACTTCTCAAAATTTATTCTCATATATTACATCCCAACCAGTTTCCCCTCCCTCCTTTTTCCCAGATCATTTCCACCACTTCTCTCTGCCCACAGTCCACTCCTTGTTTCTCTTCAGAAAAGGGCAGGTCCCACACAGATATCAACCAAATGTGACATATCAAGTTGCAATAAGATTAGGCATCTTCCCTCATATTAAAGTCAGATGAAGCAACCCAGTAAGAGGAAAAGGATAACAAAAGCAGACAAGGGAGTCAGAGACAGCCTCTGCTCACACTGCTAGGAGTTCCGCATGAACTCCATGCTACCCAACTGTCACATATATACAGAGGGCCGAGGTCAGTCTCATGCAGGCTTCCTGGTTGTTGCTTTAATCTCTGTGAGTCCCTCTGGGCCCAAGTTAGGTGATGCTGTGGGTTTTTTTGTGATGTCCTTGACCTCACTGGCTCCTACAATTCTTCCTCCCTCTCTCCTCCCTGATTACTTGAGGTCCGCCTAACATTTGACTGTGCATCTCTGCATCTGTTCCCATCAGCTGCTGGAAGAAGCCTGTCTGATCACAACTGGGCTAGGCACTAATCTGAGTAGAGCAGAATATTGTAATGAATCATTTTTTTTTTTTTTTGACTTTTTTCCTGGTAGTGTTTGGTTCCATCAAAGGTCTCTGGGCCATCCAGACTCTGCTTCCTCACCCCCTAGGCAGTGTCAGGGGTAAACTCCCTCTTGTGGTACGGGTGTCAATTTGGACCACAATTTCCACATCCTACCTCTTTACCCCAGCACATCTTATAGACAGGACAAATTGCAGATCAAAGGCTTTGTGACTGGGTTGGTGTCCCAGTCTCTCCACTGGAAGTCTTGCCTGATTCCAGGAGCTGGCCAGCTCAGGCTCTGTGCTCACACCCTTCCCAGGAGTCTTAGCTAGGGTCACCCTTGAAGCTTCCTTGGAGTGTCCATTGCTCCAGGATTCTACCTCACTCCAAAAATGCCTCCGAGTACCAGCTGTCTCTCCTTTCATATTCTCCCCACCTGACTCCTGTATGCTCCTGCCTCTGTCCCCACCCCACCTCCAGTTCACCCATGATATCTATTCTATGTCCCCTATCCACGGAGATTCTGTATCCCCCTTGAGCCCTCCCTGTTACTCTTAACAAGTTATTGTTGGAATATATCTTACTTATTTCTTTAATTTTTTTCTTTATGAGCACGGAGAATGCTTATGTCAGTGTTGTCTAAAGTAAATGATGTCACTGTGGACAAGAATTCCTGGAAAGAAGCTGTGTGTGCAAAGACTGAATGACTGATAGAACCACAGTGATGTGGGGAGGTTGGGATGTGGCAGGTCCAGAGGCTAATTAGCTTGTCTTGGGCTAGCTTTAGTTACCTGAGTAGCCATTGCTTGCCCATCTCTGTGTCAGAAATAACATCCTGTAACTAACATGTTAAGATCTTTTGAAACCTGTTAATTTAGTGGACCCCTAGCTTCCACTAACCTCAAAGGCAAAATTCCATCAAATAGCACCTGAGGCCTATGTAACATCTTGCCCCATCTTGGTATACCTTACTTCTGTGATGTATAGATCCACATGTTTTAAACATGTAATTTATGACCTTCTTTGTTCTGTAAGATTATAAGCTTTATGAAACTGTTTTCACCTTGGAACATGGAATTTTGGGTAACAGAAACCTGGGTTCCTGGGCAGTGAGCACTCAAATTTGGCTGTAGAATAAACTATCTCTTATTACCTTAAAAGAAAAAAAAAATGTTCATAACATCTAAGAGGAAAGAGTTATTTTTAAGTAATAGAGAGAAGCTGTAGAGAATATTAATAGGTGTTGGCTTCAAGCACATTTAGGACACACATTCTGGAGGATCCATAAGAACAAATACACAGAGATTATTAACTTTCCACAAAAATACGGAATTCTCATCATCTAGTTAATTTGTCTTCCTTTTATAAAGCAGTTGTGTTTCAGGGGGTATGAATGTTTAAATACTGATAAAATGATACCTATTTTGAATAAAGTAAGGAAGGATGTTAATTATTTGGTGAAAGTAAGCAATACAGAGAACAAGGAAGTTTCTGACAAATGCATTATTGGTAAGAATGTACTTGTACAAATTTCTACTTAGTAAATGAAGTTTAAATCCAGAATAATACAAAATACCCAAGTCCCCCATCTTCAGAAAATATGGGAAGCAACTAAAGATCATTTTATTCGTTTTTCGAAAAAGGGTTGTGAGTTAGAGGTATACCTAGCCGCACGAAATCCAGACACATGCAAAACCAGATTTACACATATGATAAATTATTTTAAGGTTCTCTGAACACCAATGGCATCATCCATCAACATGAAGCTGCTTCCACAAATGTGCGCACATTTCCTGAAAGGATTTATAATACAGCCAATACGGTACATTCTGAATGTGTTACAGAAAGGACAGATTTACAGGAGACAATCTGCCTTCATGATGATTGCATATTGTGGCATTTCTGGTCCATATGGATCAGTAAGACTTGGATAGCAAGCATTTGACCTTCAAAATCATGCAAATGTGAAACCAGACGTCTTCCCTTACAGCTGGGAGCGTCAGGAGGACTTCCTCAGCAAATTCTGGAGAAAGTGATTGAAACACACTTTGACCATGGAATGGTCCTGAGATTTGATTACTTCTAGACCCCTCCTTGTGGAGAAGGATCTAGTCTTTGGTCCTTTCACTACAGCCCTTCTGGCTAACCTTTACTCATGAGCACCCAAAACTCAACTCCTGATCATTTCTGAGAGAACTTGCTAACTCAAGGCCACAGGCTAGCTCTGTACAAGACACAAAACCTTTTTGTTCATGTCATAGTCAATCTCCAGAAATAATTTCTCATGGCCTTTGCAAAGGTCTGTGAGTGGTTTCTGTCCCAGGCCTCAGGAACATGTTTTCTCACTTCAAAGCCTTGATGGTGCCAGATATCATCAGACTGTTTATCTAGCAATGTTAATTTTCTGGGTTTACAGTGTAACAATTCGCCAAGATTATTGGAACAGAATCCCAAGGAGTTATATTTGTTAATCGGCCAATTTTTTTCTTCATTTAAAAATTCAGTGCAAAATGGTATCGCTTTTCTAGAATGCTGACGAGACGGGGCTTGAATAAATCAATTTTTTTTCCAAAGCAAGGGAGATTTGTAAAACATACTAAGATTGAGAGAAATGATTTCAACAGTCTCCCTCTTTATAATTTAGGGTTTTTAGAATCCTGCAGCGAGAGGCGGACTGAAGGAAGTCACAGGCCGGTGACCACATTCTGTCAAGCTGAAGACACAAGCAAACCCAATCATAAAAAGATGTCTGGGTGGACTCTGTTTCCATGGAGACAGTGTGGCCAGGGTTTTCCTTCCATCATGGTACCTGCAGCATCCTCCTGAAGAAGTAAGATAATAATTAATTAATTAACTAAATTTACATTCCAGTCACAGTTTCTCCTCTCTTCTTTCCTCCTAATCAGTCCCTCCCACTCCCCAATCCACTCCTCATATGTTTTTGTTCAGGAAGGTGCAGGCCTACCATGAATATCAAAAAAACATGGCATGTAAAGTTGTTGGAAGATTAAGTACCTTCCCGTATATCACTGGACAAGGTGACCCACTATGAGAAGTAGTGTACCAAAAGCTAGTGAAAGAGTCAGAGACAGCCCTTGCTCCCTCTGTTTGGAGCACCACAATAAGAGCAAGCTACACAAGTGTCACATATATGCATAGTGCCTAGGTCAGTCCCATGCAGACTCCCTGGTTGTCGGTTCAGCCTCTGAAAACCCTTATGAGTCCAGGTTAGTAGCACGAAAAATAAAAACTCAAGGACAGACATTGGGGCTCTGAAAACCCCTATGAGTCCAGGTTAGTAGCACGAAAAATAAAAACTCAAGGACAGACATTGGGGCTCAAGCTTAAGATCAGAAAAGCAAAGCAGCCAACCACTAGAGAGAATATTTACTTCTACCAAATCTTCAGACCGAAAGGGCTGGATCCTGTCTCCACAAATCCTCAAATTGAGCACCAAGAATGCCCTGAAATACACTACCTTATATTCTTCTCTAGAGCTAGGATTAAAGGTGTGTCATTCCAAGTGCTAGGATCAAAGGTGTGAGCTCCTTTTCTCTTTTAGACTGATTTACTCCTGTAGCCCAGAGTGGCCTTGAGTCCTAGGATTAAAGGTTTGTGCCAACACTGCCTGGCCTGTATGGCCGACTAATATGGCTGCTTTATACTCTGATCTTCAGGCAAGTTTTATTTATTAAAACACAAATAAAATATCATAATAATACTGTGGGTTTCCTTGTGGTGTTCATGACCCCTCTTGCTCCGGCAATCTTTTCCCCCTCTTCGGAAGTGTTCCCTGAGCTCTGCCTAAGGTTTGACTCTGTGTCTGCATCTGTTTGTAAGGTAATATTCTTAAAAAGCCATAAAAGAGAGGGTAACAGACTTATTCTTATAGAAGTTTCCCTATTTAATAAAAATTAAGTCAATTTTATTGTTTATTCTAAAGTGCTTTTGTCTAGTTCACTTGCACATTTCATAGCCCACAAGAAGTACAGAGGACAGAATTCTAAAGAATTTCTGAGTTTTAATTCTTTTTCTTATTAAAAGAACCAATTTGTTATCCAATACTAAATGATCATCCTTGAAAACATGTATACAAGTAGTATTATACAGACTGAGAAGGCTGTATTTCTATATTTTTATATATATATATTCAACAATTAATGATACTTGAGGCTCTGAATTTGAAAGAAAGTAAGGAGAACTATAGGAGTATTTGGAAGGAGGAAAGGGGAGGTTGAAATGATGCAACTGTATCATAATCTCAAAAAATAAAAGGAATAATTTTTAAAAAACATAAAAAAATTCACACAACCTTCCATGAATAATTTCTCTATGTTTCTAGAATCTCCTGGAAGTCTTATAATATTATATCTTGCTTTCTGGCATTTCCTGATCATTTTAGGAGTTTAGAAGGAGATAGCTAGCAGGGCAATGTTTTTATGCTCCCCTGTCTCCAGCCAGCACTGGTAATTCAGGGAAAGTTCTATGAATAATATTCAGGCTTTCATTGTTATTGTAATGCATATATAAAAGAGCCTCTTAACGAAACACGCTTGTTAATAAAGTAGTCTCATGACCACTGAGAGGCCAAGACCCAGGAAAGGGAAGATTTTGATGATGATAAAAATGTTCAGTCTGGTAACGTTTGTGTTATTCATTATCTTTACAATGGATATTTCTGAATCTCTCTTCTGTCCAAATCTTATTATAGTTTAGCACCCTTCGAAAAGAGAGGTCTACTAACGCACTTTGTATGGGAAGAAGAAAAAGCATAAAAGTTAAATAGAAAATTTTATGGGGTAAAATTAGGTCATTTTCCTGTTTAATACAAAATTTGGTTTTAGGTCTATCTAAATGAAGAAATAATCAGCTGAGTGATGTTCAATTGCTCTTAGGCCTGACACACTTATTCTCCACTCCACATTTCTATACACTTATTCTCTTGTAAAACTGGGGTGGATTAGGTGGTAAGAACAGGAACGGAAACATTCTCTGAAGTCTTCTGTCCTATAGTGTTTCTAGCAACATCTGTCTGCATCCATGGTGGCTGCCCCCATGAGCCTTGGCCTTTTATGCTGCCAGCTCCTCCTAGGTCACTCTTCACATGGTTTCAGTTACATTCATGGTTCTGGCTTCTGGATCTTAGAAATACCTCCTCCTGCTCCTAGTGATGGAGGAGGGTCATTTGTCTATGTGTTACTCTCATTGGTTAATAAAGAAACTGCCTTGGCTTTTTGATAGGGCAGGATTTAGACAGGTGGAGTAGGCAGAACAGAATGGTTGGAGAAAGAAGCAGATTTAGGCAGATGCCATGATTCTCTGACCCGAGATAGAGGTAGGCTAGAATCTTTCCCAGATAAGCCACCACCTCATGGTGCTACACATATTATTAGAAATGGGTTAATCAAGATGGGAGGATTAACCAATAAGAGGCTGAAACTAATGGGCCAGGCAGTGTTTAAATGAAAACAATTTGTGTGCTGTTATTTCGGGTGTAAAGCTAGCTGTGCAGGAGCCGGGCAGGATGAAAAGCAGCCCACTCCCATCACTACACCTTGGGGTGGTGCCTTTACACTGTGCTGACTTCTTGTTCTCCTCTCCTAGTCAGCATTTACTCTTCTATAGTCTTGGCAGCTTCAACTTCAATATTTTCATTTCAGAAGTCCACAGCAGTGTTTGCTTTCCTGATTGGACTCTGATACACATTAACTTGCTGACATGCCGTTTTTGTCTCAGACAAAATATGGAAACAGAATCAGAACTCTGGGAAGCAAATAGATCTGAAACGTTAGATAAGGTGAGTGGTGGTAGATGAATTGTCATTTAAGATGGAAAACTAACCTTTTAGAACAATCTGGAGGCTCCCTGGCACACATCTCACAAAACAAGCAAAATGATATCCTTCGTTACTCTCATTTCCAAAGTATTTTCTTGCTACTGTTTGCATTGTGAAACCCTAAGGTTGTTCTATGTTGAAATACAGAATCCCAGTCTAATTAAGAAGCATGAATTCTCAGAATGAGTAAAACTAGTTTCAACTTTTGTGAAATAAAAGGATCATGGAATGAGCACACATATTTTATCAATGTACCATTTCAGTTAAAAAAAAATCTGCTGATAAATAGATCTGTAGGTTTTTCTTACATTTTCTCTATAAGCTCCAATGGATAAGCAATAGCCTGGAACCAAAAAGCCTTTGAAACATCCTCCATCTGCCCCTCATGCTCAGCGACCTTGAGAGAGTCACCTGAGGTGACAGTCTTGAAGATATAATCTAGGAGTGCCTGAGAGAGCAATCCAAACTGTACTGAAGCAGAGAGAAGAAATGTCAGTGCTAACAAAAGTTAAACAAAGAGAACAACACTTCATGTGTCTAGTATACCAAGACCCGTGAGCATTTTCTCTATTATGGTTAATCAGCTATAGCTACTTATCTTTGCTTGTGTTGATGCATGGTCAATTATATTTCCGTGATCTATTGTCAATAACCATTTAAGGACCCCTAGAACAAATCTTCAACATCTAGGTAATGATTTCCTGAATAGACCCCAAGTAACCTAGGAAATATGCTCAACTATGTTCATAGCAGCATTGTTTGTAATAGCCAGAACCTGGAAACAACCTAGATGCCCTTCAATGGAAGAATGGATGAAGAAAGTATGGAATATATACATATTAGAGTATTACTCAGCAATAAAAAACAAGGAATTCTTGAAGTTTGTGTACAAATGGATGGAAATAGAAAACACTATCCTGAGTGAGGTAAGCCAGACCCAAAAAGAGGAACATGGGATGTACTCACTCATATTTGGTTTCTAGCCATAAATAAAGGACAGTGAGCTTATAATCCACGATCCTAGAGAAGCTAAATTAGAAGGTGAATCCAAAGACAAACATATAGGCATCCTCCTGAATATTAACCTTCATCAGGCGATGAAAGGAGACAGAGACCCACATTGGAGCACCGAACAGAAATCTCAAGGTTCAAATCAGGAGCAGAAGGAGGGGGAGCACAAGCAAGGAACTCAGGACCGCGAGGGGTACACCCACACACTGAGACAATGGGGATGATCTTTCAGGAATTCACCAAAGCCAGCTGGCCAGAGTCTGAAAAAGCCTGGGATAAAACCGGACTTGCTGAACATAGCGGACAATGAGGACTACTGAGAACTCAAGAACAATGGCAATGGGTTTTTGATCCTACTGCACATACTGGCTTTGGGGGAGCCTAGGCAGTTTGGATGCTCACCTTACTAAACCTGGATGGAGGTGTGCGGTCCTTGGACTTCCCACAGGTCAGGGAACCCTGATTGCTCTTCAAGCTGATGAGGGAGAGGGACTTGATCGGGGGAGGGGGAAATGGGAGGCAGTGGAGGGGAGGAGGCAGAAATCCTTAATAAATAAATAAATTTTAAAAAAAGTAATAAAGTAAAAGCAAAAAAAAAAGACTAACAATCTAAAACACATCTAATTAAAGGGAACATCTTCTCAGCAAAGAAACTGCCAGTTGAGTGAAGAGGCAGCCTAAATATTGGGGGAAATATTGGCCAGCTTTGTGAATGCTATAGCCTGATCTCAGGATATTCATACCTTATTTCCATCAGGACAAGATAGTATAAGACTTAACACATATAGTGCCTTTCTCTACCCCGTGTCCATAACATATCAACTCTGTCTCACTAGACCCAGACAGGTTTTCAAATGCTTCTCAGCAAATCTTCATCAATCATTTAGAAATACCTGAGTTATTCCTCAGATCTGGGAATGCAATGGGAAATACAGCCAAAAATATAAGGCTATCATGGGATTCTAAAGAATGATATCTTTCAGAAATTATCCTTGCTGTATCTAGGCAAGAGTACAGGAAGATTCACGGGAGTGGCTACTAGTGGGAAAATAGAAAGGGGAAGCCAACAGAAGAACAGCTGGCAAGTTTGTCTTCATTTGAATGTGATGAGTTCCCGCTGCCAAAAGGCTTGTTCTTTGGATATATTCTTTAAGTAGAGCTGGAGCAAGTACAGTATGGGCATAGTGATGGGCAAGAGCAATGGAGACTTGCTTTGATATGGAACAATAAAGCAGATACCATGTCACCTTCATATTCTAAGTTCTAGCATGTCAAAGTCTTGGGGGAAATGATACTGTACTTCAAAAATCACTTAAGGGCTCCTTGAGAAAGCTTCAGCAGCAAGCGGTTGATTTGTAAAGTCAGCCAGTAGTTTCTTATTGAATACTTCCCTTGTATAGCATTTTGCATGGTACTCTTGTTATTTGTGTAAAAAGTGGGAGCAGCAATGCCTAGCTAAATTTTCTTGCAAGATTCATTGGGGGATTAAATGAGAAAAATGTTTTAAAAAAGTATCATTTAGGCTTCGTGTACTATTTTTATTATAGTCACATACCAATGATAACTATTTTTTTTCCAAAAAAGAGGAAACTCTTCAATGATTTTTCTTCTTTAGTATGGAAATATGAGGAAAATAGAAAATCAACAAAGGATTGCACAAAATTGCCAACAATAATCTCTGATTTTAGGACAGCCATGTGTAATTTTTTATTTTATTT
Source organism: Microtus ochrogaster (assembly GCF_000317375.1). Classification (NCBI taxonomy): domain Eukaryota; kingdom Metazoa; phylum Chordata; class Mammalia; order Rodentia; family Cricetidae; genus Microtus; species Microtus ochrogaster. Next base: position 48,066,153 of record NC_022027.1, read on the forward strand.
TATTTTTTGTTTCACAGGGAAACGCATAAAGGGTGATGAACGAGCACATGAGCCCATGTCGGAGAAGGTAGTGAGATGCTTTTCCCTTTTCTTTGTCTGTCTCTATGGTCATATTTTCACTCTACCTTGCCTTTAATTGACCACATTTTCTAGGTCATCACAAACAAAGATTTCATCAAAGCAATGACTCTGGCTTACTGGCTCCCATCTTTCCACCAGCCATTACATGTCTTCAGACATTTTGTGAAGTAACCTCTTTCGGATTTGGTTCCTGGAAAGACAAGATTGTAAGTGTTCTAGTTCCCATAATAGCCAACCATTCTCACTTCCACCGTACAGACATTTGGAAATTGCTAGCTCTGCATCAGTCTTTTTAGCCACTCTAACAATAATGGGCAGGACATCACTTGATATGGGCATATCAGAGTCCTCTTCCTTATTTTCTACTCTACTTTTTTCCCTACTTCTTCTAGTAGTCAAAAGGCCGCTAATCCAATCCAGGAATGTTTGCAGTATCCCCATTTTGTCTCTATCTCCCTTCTTTAACCCTCTTCCTCCAGCCACAGAGTTCTATGGCTCCTTCCCTGCAGACACACATGCTCTTCTTTCCTGAGGCTGGTATCTCCTCTTTCAACTTTTGTCAGAGCTATCTAACTTCTTCTTCTAATAACTCATCTTTAAGATTTTCCTATTACAGTCTATCAACCTGCTTGGGCCAATATCAGTTCACTGAGATACCATCTATTCAAGTAACTATAATGCCCCATGTCCGCTTTAGCTCTGCTGAAATTTGTTAAGAGCTAAGTCCTGTAGGGAATAAAGTGTCAACCCAGGGACGTAGCTTTCAAAGCCTGGCTCAGTCTAATGCCTTCCTGCCACACTCCTGTTCCCATTCACTCTATGCTCAGATAATACAGACCGACTTTGCCCCTGGACTTGTATTCTATTTTGTGAATTTGTTTTTAGTATTTCATTAACCTGGAATGACTTTTTTTTCTCCTGTATCAGAATTGTGTATATACTTCAAAGCATGGATACAAATATTCCCTGGGCTTCCTTTGCATTTGCATAGATAGCTGTCAATGAATCACTTATCTCTTGAAGTTTCCAATTAATTGCTCATTCCTTAGTTGAAGTGCTATGTTATTGTGTGTATCATATAGAATTGTTTTATTCTGCTCTTGACTCTTTGAGAGACATTATTTGAAGAAAATTCTTTAAAATGTTAATGCTTAAAATAACTAATAACATGAAGGGAGTGGATGTCATTTCATTTGAATTATGTCCAAAGAAATTTATCAATAAACGAAGTAATCTATTAGGAAGTTTACAGAATATCATTCTGCTATTCATTTCTGTTCTACATAAGTTTACCTATCTGTATGAGAAAATTTATTAACTCTATATACCTATATATTTTCAGTCTAAATCTAAATACAAATCAAACAGTTAAAAATTATTTAACTTTCGTAGGTTGTTGTGTGTGCAGTAATATCATTAAATAGCCATGATCATTTTGTTATATTTTATTAACTTTGTTATTAATTGTGTGTGGAATGAGTGCAGCAGGAGACATGTAGAGGTCAGGGGACAATGTGTAGAAGCTGGAATAAGTTCTTTCAACCTCGGTTACCAGGCTTGGTGGAGAGCACGTTCATCCACTGTGCCATCTTTTTATTCTTTTCTTGAAAGTGCTTTCATGTTTATTTAATGTGCATTAGTGTTTTGACTGCAAGTATGTAGTGTGCCGTGTGTGCCTGGTACTGTGAAGGTCAGAAGAAAGCATAACAGGAGATTATTAGTCACTATGTGGGTACTGTGTACTGAATCCAGGCCCCTTGTAACAACAGTGAGTGCTCCTAAGTGCTTTGTCATCTCTTAAGCTTTTTTATTATTGCTTATAATTTTTATTTTTATTATTATTTTGATTCTGTGTATTTGTGGGGGGCAGTTACATGAGTGAAGATTACTGCAGAGGCCAGAATTGTCAGATCTCCCTGCAGCTGGAGTTTATATGGTTATCTTTCCATCCCACTGCATTATTCTTAATACCAAGAAAATATTTATATAAGTAATTCTTTTAGATGCATTTATAATGGATTAAGACATTTTTTAAAGGTTTTGTGTTTGATTGATGTTTCCCCCTTCACAGTAATGTCTGAACAATGCTCTGGCCTAGAATGTGGAAAGAAGAATTTAAAGTTTTCAATACAGTTTCTAAGGATATTCAACATAAAGAATATGTCATCTATGCTTTCTGTGTTCAGCTGGCCTGAGAATTCCAAGCGTTTTCCACAACAGTGAGCACCAATCATTTAGAGCATGTCTTAGTATGTTCAAGATGTTAGTCAGCACAAGTTTAAACACAGAAAATGCACAATTAACTAACACATATGCTTATGCATGCATTTACATGCCCAAAGTTATTAGATATGAAAATAAGACCTAGTGTTGTTTGAAAATGAAGAAACAAGTAGCCCAATGGATTATGTTACACATTTGACCTCTGAACTCACTGGAGCTGACTTTATATCCAAACTGAGAATTTTCGCATTGAAAAACACTAGAAATCACTTACAAAATTCAACACTGACCACGATTGCTGAATGTCTTTAACTCAGAATCTAATACTATGTCTTATTGACTTAAAAATATGTATTTCTTGGTGAGGCACGTGTAGCAGATTTTTTTTTCTTTTTTGCAAGTAATTCAAATAAAATGAAGTGGTCATACTAGTATAAAAGGACTAGAAAGCCAAATGTACTTATGTGCACTTTACATGGTGGTAAGACTGTGCAGAATTCTAATGCTTTTATCAAACTCTGTTCCATGAAGGCAGCAGCGAGGGGGACACGTTCCCTGTCCCCTCTGGCTGTAGCTTCCTAAGTGTTCTAATAACTCAAGTACACTGCCGGGACAAACAAGGCAGCCATAGCTGTGTCTGGAGATTCTGCATCTGCCTTCCTTAATCAACTTGCTTTCCTGAATATGAATTGCAATAATGAGTCAATTAACGTCCTCAAATGCCAATGAGATGCAAAAGAGATTGGTGGTGGTAGCGGCGGCAGTGTGTTTCAGGAGCTGTTCCAATGTCTAGATTTTTAACGAGAGTCACTCACTGAGCTCACAACTGATTATTTATCTCCTATAAACGTGACTGCCTGGCTCTTTACCCTGCAGCCCTCACCATGGCTCCCCCAGGAAAGCAGAAAGATAAATAAAACCTTTTTTATAAAAATAAAGAAAGAAAGAAAACTCATTGGTTTGGAGCCCTCACCCCAAAGGTGTAACGTTTGCATGCAGACACTAAGATGTTGGTGGCTTTCCTTACTGAAGTTCTAGAATTGTGGCCCTTTCTTCATACATGTTGACAAGTAAAAGCTGTCTAATTTCAAATGGTTAGCTTTGGCTGACAAGCCTAGATGGTATATTTAAATAGTGAATTGTCATTTGCTATTTTCTGTCAGGGCTTTGAATATGTTCCTGTAAGTACAACACAACGTTTATACTCTTATTTGATTCCCATTTTAGATCCACTAGAACTAAGGCTCAGAGAGATGTTTGCATCTCTTTTGAAATCAGGCCCATCAGTTTCCACTTTTTTCCTCAACCTCAGCATGTCTTCTAGCTCTCCACAGCTGTGGGGCTTGGATTTCTTACCTGACTCTTGGGATATGTGCTACAACTTTGACTTTTATTACTGAGAGTTTTCTTAAGAATTCTTCAGGTTCAACGAGTAGTAAATGTTCAAAAGCAATTTACTGTTCAGACTTTTCAGCTCGGTGTTTAAAAAAAGATGGACAGCTGGCTGACCACTTGGCAAATGTAGGACCCCCAAAGTAAAATGATAACTCTGACCGCATGGCCACTTTTCCCTGACAGATTGGAACTCCTCACTGGCCATATTTTAGTGTAAAAACTGAACTGCTGAAATTCAGTCATATGCTTTCTTCCCAGGGAGTCGAGCAGAGTCCTTCTGAGGAGCACGTAGCCATCCATAATAAAATCTGCTGTGCCAGAGTGACCGATTTAAAGCTTGTTCTCCTGAAAATTTATTTCTTAATTGTCACACTAGGCAGAGGGAACTGAAAGACATAATTTAGTAAATTGTCAAGTTATTTCCAAATTAAATGGGGATTTTTCAAAACTATAAAAGAAAATCATTGGTGACTGTTCACAAATTATTATTCCCAGTTTAGCTATGCCTTGTGCAGACTCGTTACTTCAGACTTCAGTGGCTGTTTAGTGAGTATATCCAAGTGATTAAAAAAGTCCTAAATATGGAATGAGAATGCTTTTAACCTTGCTTTATTCTGCAAATATTGATGCTTTTCTATGTAGCGTTACCTTTAAAATGATTCTAAATCATTTAGATAAATCCTGTTAAAAAAAAGCAAGCAAATATTCAAATTGCATCTAAAAGAAGTATGTGTTATTATTTATCTTGCCTTCTCACGCTTGATAATGAAAGTTTGATGACCTTTGCTCCTCAAATGTTTTTACATCCAATAAGCAATGTAACAATATAGAGCGATGGTTAATAAGGGTGTGGAAGTTGTAAAGTCCTCTGTAATGTTACATCTCAGAGGCTAAAGAAATTTTATAATGTAGGAACCATGATGTCGACTTCCTCAGAAACGAAATACCTAGTGAGACTTGAGTTTAAATGGCATATGGCTTCATTTTGCAAACAGAAGATGGTTCGCCATATTCACTTTGTGGAAATTCCTTCAGGAGAAATCCAATACAAGCTAACGTGTGTGGTTCGTGGGAAAACAATGCTCTCACGCCTTCAGCGCAAAGCCATGGAGCTGGGAGTGGGTGCACTAGGAAGGTATACACACCCAGGAGAGTAAACTCACAAATGGAGTTCTCAGCAAACCGGCCCTGCAGAAAAATCAACCTCTACTTGCTCCTTTTGCTTTTAAGATCCTGTTTTGAATTAGAGAGGACAAGCAAAGCGCTCTGAAGAGCGCAGCCTTGCATTCAGCTCTACGGCCTGGAGGTGGTGCATCAATAAGTCTTTACACACAGTACAGTAGTCTACACACTCAAATAATTAAAAGTAAAGATCCCAGTTTCCTCATAGAAAGTTCTTCCACAGTTCCCGTCAGAGTAGTTACAGATGTTCCTCTGCTTCCAGTCTAAATGAGCTCCAGTAAAATGTATTTTACAGCCCTCCTTGGTCCATTTAGATTCTTAATGAATGTCAAAAAAATTTTCTCTTTCCTTCGGCTTCATTTAAACAAACTGGAATTGAAGTTCCTTTCCTCCACCAGAAACAAGCTAATACTTTGGTCTTAGAAACACTTTGCATAAAACCCTGACTCAGGTCCCCACAGCACTGAAAATTGACCCTACAGGATAGGGCTATATGTGATCTTATTTTTAGGTCCAACTGAAGAAAAAAAAATCATCACTTGGATAAGCTGAGGGACAGAATTAGGTCAAGCGGCAAAATGAGCTTAAAACGCTTTTTGTGATTTTGGCCTGACACCTGTGATGGACTCCCATCAAATTCTGAATTTCTGATGACCAAATTTCTTAATGGTTTTTGAGCACATCCTAATGAGAAAGCTCACTGAACTTGGGTGTTTACACCATCTCATTAAAACAATAACCAGTAATTAAACACAGAGTGAGTCACAGCAATTTATCATAGCCATTACCTGCATGTGCTCAAGAAGTTTAACATGGGACCTGTTGATGATACATTCAGTAGGATCTCACCTTCTGCAGGCTGGCTTTTTCCCAGGTGCCATCATCTGACCTGCTCTCTGCTGGTGCCTTTCATTTTCGCATTAGGTAGGTGGTCCATGTGCAGCAGCCAAATTTTCCTCTCTGTCCAGAAAGATGCTTAAGTTATATGTAAGTTGACCCCCTGACTAGTCAATGTTCTTACTGTTTGTGGGGAATTATGAGAAAGAAGTACATTTATTTGACAGTTGGGCAATAATTCGTCAATAAAATGTATACATATGGGGTCTTCTAATTAGAAAACCCTTATAGAAAATCAAATGGTCATCAGAATATTACAAAGTCCCATCCTTCTGGAGCCTTCATTTCCTCAGAAAAAAAGGGGGGTTTGCTATTGAAACGTTTCAAAGGACTTCAGTGTTGGCTTTTCAAGCATTGGGGCAGCTGAAGGATGACGTATAATCACACCCATTGACTTGTCACTCATGAATGAGGGTGACATCAGTCATGAATGGCCATTTGGAATAACATTTTACATAGCTTTACAAGTCACATTGAGATGTGATTAAAGAAGAAAGAGAGACCAGAGAAAGAAGAGGAGCCCATAACCAGAGTCTGTGGGAAGCATTTTGGCAGCTAGGAACCAAGAATTCTGGCATAATTAACATTTTCTGTAAAGATTGTCCACATGAAAACATTGTTGCCTTTATGCAGAAACATTTCCACATCCAAATGCTAAAGTAACAGTCGAACACAGATCCGAATGTTTATGACCATGGGTTAGCCTCCCTCTTCTCCTCGACACCAGAATGTCATACCCTGCTAGTTGTGCGTGTTTATGGTGAACTCTCCTAACTTCCAGCACAGAGAAACAGGTCTTCACTACCATTTCTACTTTATAATCATTTCTTGCTTTTTTTATTTATATAGTATTCTTTTATTTTACCAGTTCATTTTAGTTAGCTTCTATCTCTGGATCTTCAGTCTGTCTAACCTGTTAGCAATTCCACCCTACATACTTATAATTTCTTATATATTACTTTTCTTTGGGGATGTCCAGTTTGATTTACTTTATTATCTCTACTTAGGTTTTCTTTCTTTCTTTGCATGGATTTTCAAGGCACCCAGACTCGCTGCAAGCTCACAATCCCTCTCTCTCTCAGTTGACCAAAAGTGGGGTTACTGTGCACATCACTATGTCTGGTTTTTACTGGGTTTTTTTAAAGATTAAAACTTCACTGTAAAGAACTTGTAAATAAAAAAGATCACATTGTGAGATTAGCCAGACCCAAAGTCTGTCTGTTTCAATGGACTTCTATGTAGTTAGAACAGCCATTTTTTAAAAAAAAATTTATTAATTTTATTGAACTATATTTTTTCTCTGCTCCTCTCTCTTACTCTCCCTTCCCCTTTTACTCTCACCCACAGACCCCATGCTCCCAATTTACTCAGGAGATCTTGTCTTTTTCTACTTCCCATGTAGATTAGATCCATGTATGTCTCTCTTAGGGTCCTCATTGTTGTCTAGCCTCTCTGGGATTGTGAATTTTAGACTGATTTTCTTTGTTTTATGTCTAAAAGCCACTTATGAGTGTGTACATATGATATTTGTTTTTCTGGGTCTGGGTTACCTCAATCAGTATGATGTTTTCTAGATCCATCCATTTGCCTGCAAATTTCAAGATGTCATTATTTTTTTTCTGCTGTGTAGTACTGCATTGTGTGAATGTATCACATTTTCCTTATCCATACTTTGTCTGAGATGACATTTAGGTTGATTTCAGGTTCTGGCTATGACAAACAATGCTGCTATGAACATAGTTGAGCACATGTCCTTGTGGTACGATTGAGTATCCTTTGGGTATGTATCCATAGTGGTATTACTAGGTCTTGAGGAAGGTTGTTTCCTAATTTTCTGAGAAATCATCATACTGATATCCAAAGGGGCTGTACCAGCTTACATTCCCACCAGCAATGAAGAAGTGTTCCCTTTATTTCACATCTTCTCCAGCATATGTTGTCATCAGTGTTTTTGATCTTGGCCTTTCTTATAGGTGTAAGATGGAATCTCAGAGTTGTAGAACAGCCATTCTTAAGCTGTAGAGCTTCACATTGTGTTTTACACTTTCATTATTAAATATACCTTTATGCACCAATCCACTAGAAAATTAAAATGAAAGTTCATGACAAGGTTGAAAAACCCCACAAATTGAGCTTTATATACTCTTTCATGACTTGTTTTAATTAACTAATTTTAATTTATTTGTTATTTAAATTTAATTCATTAATTTAATTGATTATATTAGTTAATTCTTTGAGAATATCATATAGGCATGCAATATATTTTGATCATATTATGCTTCCAGAATCCTCCCAGATCTGTCCTTCCTTTCTTTCTTCCTTCCTTCCTTCCTTCCTTCCTTCCTTCCTTCCTTCCTTCCTTCCTTCCTTCCTTCCTTCCTTCCTCCCTCCCTCCCTCCCTCCCCCCCTTCTTCTTTCTCTCTCTCTTTTTAGAAGTAACTCAAACATTTGTGTACCTATGGGTCTGGGATCATCCACTGGACCTTGTTGGCCTACCAGGGCCCATAATCTTAAAGAAAATTGTGTTTCCCTCCCCAGGAAGCCATCAAGTGTCAGTTGCTCTTTTGCTAGAGGAAGGAACTTATGAGTCCAGTCACTTGCAAGCTGAGTGTTGACTTGCAAGCTGAGTCTTGATCAAGCCTATGAGGCAACCTCAGCTGCTCTGAGCTCACAAGTTCAGAGTTTTCTCATGTTCAGAAGATGCTGTTTTGTTCCTATCCTTGCTAACATCTGTCTCTTCTTGTCTCTCTTCTGTGATGACCTCTTGATCTTTGAGCCTTGGGGGGATTGTGTGTAATTAGACCAGACTTCTTTTTAAAAATTTAATTTAATTTACTATTATTGTGTTGTGTATATATAAATAATTTGTGTGTGTGTGAGTGTGTTTGTGTGTGTATATATATGCTGATATTGAGAAGTTGGTCCTCCCCTTCTATGGTTGTTTCCAGTGGTGGGAATCAGGTCATGAGGGTTTTGTGTCAAGAACTTTAATCCACAGAGCCATCTTGATTTCTCACTAGCTCATACTTCTCCCTGCTATCACAGGGGTTGGCAATGACTTTTTGTAATGCTGTTCCATTTCATCCTTGGGTCTCACTGGAGGTCCAATAGATAATCATGTGTTTTAAAGCCAGGTGCCTTGCAAAGCACCTTTCCTAATTCTCTTGTCCTTTGATCTATGCCAGTCATGTCTGCCTTCTTGCTGTGACTCGCACACACCAACAGAGCATCTCTGGGCCTCTGCAGAAGCTGCTGGCTCTGTCTTTCTCCTCTCCATCTTATTATTTCACACCATTTGCTCTATGTTTCTATTAAATGTCATTTGATCAGGAAGCTTTCACTGCTGAGATGCTGTGAGATACAAACTAGTAATAGCATATATCGATTTCCAGCCCATTTGGTTTCTGTGAATTGTTTTCTGGCTCCTAATGCTGTATTATAGTTAGAATTTTATCACAGTAAACTTTCATTCCCATTAAGCAGTAACTTGGTCTTTATTTGTATACTAATGTAGCTCATCAGGACACCTGGCTTTGCGATGGGGCTCAAAAACATCGTTGTTGGAATGGATTAATTTATTTAAAAGGAAGAAACCATTACAGTTCTTCCCCTTGAGTCTTGAAGTAGCAGGACTATGTATGGCACATACTTAAGATTGAAATATATATGTATGTATATGTATGTGTGTGTTCTTATTTTTGAAGTGAGAAGCTCATCATACAGGTGGATAGAGACTTTTTCCTAAAGCATAACTACATAAATCTCATAAGAGCTATAGAACCTTCATCATTGAAAGGAAAGCCCTATCAACAATGTTCCATTGTCTCTGGGTCACTGCATTTTCCTTACTAAACACTTAAAAAACTGTTTTTTAAAAAAATCTCTTTCAAGACCTACCTTGAGCTGCAATGAATTATCATAAAGAGGAATTGACCAACATTCTCAAGGTTACCTCGTTTTCATTTCTTCGTATTTCCATTGGGGGAACCAGGCAGGAGCTGTTGGCTTTTTATCTGCATGGGTTTTAAAAGAGAGGCCATGCTTATCCTAAACACACTGGGCAAATCTATATTAGTGTTCTGCCAGTGCTATGAGCTTCTCTTTACCTACGCTTCACATTATAACAAGTTTGTGGGCATAGAACTCTTCTAATTTTCCAATAGGTCCGGCTGCCAGGTCCTCACAAACAGAATGCTTAGTCATTTACCAGTCTTTATTCATGTCATTTATTTAGTGCAGAGCTTGCTACAACAGAGTTTATATGTGTGTTTGAGTCTTCCAACTGTCATTTGCCAGATAGACTATTTGTCTCTGAAGCAGAAAGAGCTGCCATGTCACACACTGGTTGTGAGAATTTAATGGCATATTTTAAAATTCAGCAAGCCTTTCAAATTACACTAAATAGTCTTTGGACATAAGTTAACTTCCTTCATGTTTTATGGTTATTCTGTCCTGTTCTTTTATACCTTTTTCTATCACTGACAATAAAATTAAAATTTATTTTTATTTTTGTATTTATTCTTTGACAGTTTTGCATGTTACATGATGTATTTCAAACATTTTCAATACTCTGTCCGTTTTGTCCCATTCTGGGTCCGTTTTATACAGGTAGTTATTCTACTTTCATGTCTTCTTCTTTATGACCCTGAATTGCACGAGAATTTCTTGTATCACTGTCAGTTCAGGGTTATGTACTGGAACATGAGCAGCTTACCAGTGGCTTCACCACTGTGCTTGTCAAGTCTTTCCCTCCCTGACTCTTCACTGCATAAAATGCTCTTGTAACTAATGATGAAAAACGCACTAAATTATGGGCATAAACATCAATATTTAGAAGACAATTTTCTTCAAGGTTTTAGAGAATTATTTGACTAAGTTTTCAAAATTTACTCATTTAATAATAATAATAATAATAATGATTTTAAAATTTGTTTATTGCTGATAATTTTAGCCAATATCTGTAGAATATTTTGCATTAGGTATAGTGCTCAATAAAACATCAACTTTATCTTCTCTACACCTCATACTGGCAACACAGTATTGGTGTTTTTATTGCATTCCTCATTTTACAGCTGATAAAAACTGAAGCTTATAGGATTAAATGATTTATGAAATGTCACCTAGGTCTTCAATACCAAGTTAATCTGAATTTGGGAATATTAAATCATTTTTAATAAGCATGCTATCCTATGTACTAAATTGATTTTTTGGCAATATACTTTTCTAAAAGGCACAGAGATGTACAAGGATTACATATAAAACATGCTTATTAAATATAACATAGAAAACTAGTATTATTTAATTTTATAAAATAATTATTAAATATTATATATTAGTCTTTGTTAGCTATGGGAATATGTGCAACTAAGAATCTATTTATTTTAAAGAGTAGTTTTTAATGTAAATATGTATTAACATATTCTTACTGCTTCTAGCAGTAAATTACATTTAAAATAAATTTAGAAATTATTTTAGGAAATATATTAATTATATAAACTTAATTAATGATAACTTCAAAAAGTTAAAAAATCATTAAAACAACATTCTGTTTTAAACTTTTTATTATATATTCTCTGGTAATTTCATTGCTACTACAATATATTCATATCATATGCATTTACCTTTCCCTGTATTCAACGCCTCCTATATGCCCCCTCCAACTGAAAATTGCATGATTCCTTCTTCATGTCTTCTTCTTCTCTTATAACCTACTGACTACAATTACTGTTTCCCATATATTCATTCTTGCACGGTCACCTACTGGAGCATGCGCAATTTACCATAGGCCACACAACCGCTGACAACCTATTCTCCCTCCTTCTAGAGACAGTAACAGCAAACACTCCTCCCTCAGTTAGGACTGACCTCTTGAGTCCCTCCCCTTATTTGTGTTGGAGTGTTGTCTGGCTTTCATTAGTCTTGTGCAGGCAACCACAACTGCTATGAAGCCATGGGTACAACAGCCTGTCTTATCCCAAAGACATTATTTTGGAGCAATCCTCTTTGTGGCACAGTCCTGAGTTTGGGAGGGAAGAGCTGTCCTTGTTATAGCTGAATGTCGAGTCACTTAATCTACGCACTTTAATCAACTATGAGTCTCAGTATGAAGCACCATCCACTGCACAAAACAGTTTTTCTAATGAAAAGTCAGAGATTTACTAGTATTGTCATAAGGACAAATATTAGAAGGCAATTTGATACTGTGTCCCTTCCCCAAAATAATAGAACTGGGTTCTCTTCTATGGCCTATGACCTCCAAGGCCATGTATGTTTGGCCTGGTTTATAGAACCAGAGATGGATCTTGTGGATATGTACCTCTCCTGGGCATATAACCAAAGGATTTTATTTCCCATTACAGAGACACTTGCTCACCCATATTCATTGCTAATTTATCCACAAAAGCTAGGGAATGGAAAAATGTTTAGATGCCCTTTCACTAATGGATATATATTGAAAATCTGGTACATTTGCACAATTGAATTTTATTTAGATGTAAAGCAAAACTGAAACTTGCAGGTAAATGAATGGGAAGTGATTACACTCAGTGTTTGGTATCCTAGACCAAGAAAGAGTGATACAACATGTTCTCTTTCACATGTGGATCCTAGCTACACAGCGTGAGGGTAGAAACCAGGAACCTAAGCAGAGTCTGTGAGGGATAGGAAGAAAGAGCTTAGATGAGGGGACATTAGGACACATGAGATATGAAAGGAGAAACCAGAATCATGAAATGGGAATGACTAAGTGGGAGACAGTTGGGTTAGACTAACATAGTTTGATGGAACAAAATCCCCCCCACAAAGTTCTCCATGAACCCTAAACCTACCTCGCTCAACAAACAGCAGGAAGCAGTTTGGAGAAAACAATGCCCAAATTACCAAAAATGATTGTTTAAAATGTTTGTTTTCATTTAAAGGGGGATATGAAATATAGAGATGAATATTTTACATTGGCATGGACTTTGGTCTATTGATACAAATTTAAGGATGATTTTGTTACTATGTGTATATACATTTCTATTCTTATTTAAGGTATTGTGTTTGTGCACTTTATTTAAAAATGTAGTGTATAATTAAGAATACAAATTAATAGTTATATAAAATAGTCAAACTTCGTTAGGTTTTCTAGATGTACAGAGACATATTTCAGATAAATAGGTGTTCTTCAAACCTTTCAAAGACTTACAAAATATGGCATTTAAATGTTTTAAGAACTTAGACTTTTCTCAACAGTGAGACACATCTGCTTCTGGCAGCATCAGTTACTTCAAAAAGATTATGGGCATTGAAGAGACTCCCTATGGAGTTTACTAACCATTTGGGCAATAAACCGCTCTTGCCTGGACTGCTTGATGGTATGTTGTATGAACTGAACACACAGGACCCACCTCTGAAACACTTCTTTTGCTAGCTGTAAAATACCAGCTGTGTATGTCCACACAGCTATTATGAAAATGCAATGGAAGAACAAAGGCAAAAATCCCTCATGTTGGGTTTGGCAGAATTTGGACTCAATGAAGGGTCATCATCATCCTTTCTAACCAGGCCTCTAGTCAGTGCTCTCAAAGTAAGGCTTGTGTTTTGCTCTGATGCCTTAGCATGAGTGAGTGTGTTTTAGACACATTAGCATAAAAGTCTAGAAGTAAACCCTCATGACGATTTAGGGCTCCTCTGATGGAGGTATATGAGATTGGTTCCATTAATTCTGATGAGCCACTCCAGAAAAGGTGGATTGAGCCAGAGAGGGTATGCAGAGAAAGACATGGAAAAATGAATTCATGAGGAAGTCAAAGGGCTAAAAGTCAGGGACAATGGGGACATCGTGATGGTGTCCTTGCCATTATCACCAGAATAACCAGGACAAACACACACACACACACACACACACACACACACACACACACACACACACACACGGCTTTATATCAGAAATAACAAACATTACAGCGTATCTCCCTGTCAGGCACTACATTAAATATTAAATTCTTAGTATAATAATCTTGTTTAATTTCACTAGCAATCTTTAGAAACTAGTATATTTTTAATAATAAGAGAAGTAAGACCTGGAACAATTAATGAATAACATTAATGAAGCTAGGGAGTGATAGCAATGGGCTGACATTAGACATACCTGTACCTTGTTCATAAGAGAAATATTAAAATCCAGTCATAAATTCATCAGTGTAGCAGGGTCTGAAGGAGAAAAAAGAACACGGAGGAGTTAATAAAGACTTTAGGAGCCAAGATGTCAGATAAAATATAGAATGCCAAGTGAAATTCAAATTTCAGTAGAATAAAGAGTGATATTTTAGAACAAATAAGTACCCAGTATTATGTATATGAAATTCAAATTTGACTGTCATTCTTATTGTCTAGATTATAGAGATCTTTTATTTTTTAAAGAAGAAAGCAGGCAAAGAAATAATGAGGGGGGTTTGACTGAATAAAATATACCTACAAGGAACGTTCTTTGACCATGTGAAGAAAGACAAAACCCAGGAGTGTATCTAATACATGCTGACTAATGTCTTCATTTCACAGAAAAGGAGCACAGATTCTTCCTTTTAAAATGTCCTGCCAGTTGTGTAATCATGCAGTATTTGAGGGCCTCACAGAAGTGAGGTCATCTCTTTGGAAACAGCTTTACACATTTCCTATCCCCTGTTCCTGAAGCCAGTAGAGACCATACTGAAAATTCATACTGCCTTCCATGCTGAAGCAGATAGTATGCCTGCTGGACAACTGGCATCAAAGCCCAAAGGACATAGTGCATACAGTCATGAGCTGGAGTTACCTAGAACAGTCAGGACTTACAGCATTTGCCAGTTTCCAAGGCATAAATACTGCCATGGAGGGCTGACTTCAAGCTAGAAACACAGTATCACTGAAGGCAGAGCTAGGAAAAGCACATAATAACCCAGCAAGCCATGACACATATATAACCTATATAAAAATACCCCATGAATATAGATAGTGAAAAAATGTAATAAAATGATTACAGTAATGAGTTTTATGTATTTACTACCTTTGTCTTAATATCATTTATTTAATTACAAAGGCATATAATTTAATTTTTAATAATAAAAATACTTTGTGAAACTCCCTAAAAATTAATAACCAGTTCGTACTGCATGAGCATGCTATTGGCAAGACTTCTCAGGAAATTCCTTTCTTGTGATTGTAAAAATTGAAGAGGGATATTGTGGAAGTAAATAAGAAAGCAACCTATAGATACATTTTATTATCAATGAGAAGCTCTACTAACGTGGGTTATGTGTCTTATAAATGACCCAGGGAATCAATGCTTTGACTTAACCTTTCTGTTACCCTTCAGTCTCTGCATGGAGAGGGGCTCTGCATCTCTTAGTGTCTGAGGTACGCACTGAAGTAATTTCCACTTTGGAAGCTAAACTCACTCGCTCGCTCTTTTACAAATGGGTCACCGATTTCACAATATAAAAGCAAGTTGGTTATTTTGACACAATGTATTTCATAAGGACTATTTATTACATCATGATAAATGCCCCATGGAATTGTATACCATTTTCTTCTGAGAATACCAACGATTTCACTTGAACAGTGACGTTTATTTTTCAATTTTCTTGTATCTTTACCATCTGCTAATGTTAGGTGCTTGGAGAGTACCTAGTTATCAATTTATGCTTATTAGAAATATGATGGATTTTTAATTTACTTAAAAATTACTTTATTTTCCTTTCTTTTTATATCTTCAAGGTCTCTTAGTTATAATAAGACTATATATATATGTATATATATACACGTATACACACACACACACACACACACACATATATATATATATATCTTTAAATAGCATTACTATTGCTACTTCAGGATCTCTGTTTATCCAGAAACAAGAACAGAATAGTAAAATTAGCAAATGTATGTTTTTGAAGTTTCATTAAGTGACCTTTGCTTCTATATTATGCTATAATGTGCTGGTAGAATGCAGACAATGTATGTTTCTCCATACCACATTCCCACAGAAGGATGCAAGTGCCAGGACCATATCTATAAGGTCATCGTTTGTAGACTAAGCACAAATGTGATCAATCAAGTCTTTCCAACGGAGCAATAGCCAGTGTGACCTCAACAGACTTTGGCTTTTGGAGCCAGATCGCTTTAGTGACAGACATAACCCTGGTGGGTCGGCAGCATCCTTCACTGCTCAGTCTGCCATCTGCCACTGTGGAAACTTCATCATTAAAGCAGAGTTGTTTTTGAGAGCATTATTATTGCACAGAATGTTACCATCTGTAAGTAGGCAAATCTGAACCACAATGTATGTCTACCTAACTTTCCTTCTCTGTGTATATCTTAATGGAAAATGTGCATGCATCAGTCTAAAAACTAGGAACATTTCCTCTTGTATTATGGAATTATCTCCTTCCAAAAGGCCTCCAGTGTATAATCTCCTCCCTTTAAATATGGCTACATTTAGACCATCACATAAAAAAGTTTAATTTTATTTCACATTTACTGTTCTTATTCACAAAGCATTTTTAGCTATGTGATATTATTCAATATATCATGAGGAAGATCAATAACACACACACACACACACATATATATATATATATATAAAATCAGTGACAGGGTACCACCTGCCCTTTGGCAACTTTTAATACCATGGAATATTTACGCAGGTTATAAAAATATGGTAATGGCAATATTAAATCAGTATTTCTTTTTTTTAGAATTGGATATTTATTAATTGAGTTTTGGGGAGGAAGGAAAAAGAGGAGAAGGGGATGAGAAAAAGAGAGAAAGAAAGAAAGAAAGGAGAGAGAGAAAGAGGGAGAGAGAGGGCCTCTCCGAGAGAGGGGACAGGAACATTAAATCAGTATTACTATAAACCAGACCTTATATGTATATAAATTCTACTTTCATTAGCCACATACTGTTACATTTGCCTTTATATAGGATAGGTATCCAAAGCACAGAGGTGTTAACTGGTTGCTCCAAATCACACAGCTTGGAAAGCAGTCAACCCTCCCAACTTGCCATTAGGAAGTCTAGGATTACAGCCACACACTGAAGATTTGAATTTGGGACTACAGCTTATGTAGTGAGTGAGTGCTCTATCCACTGAGCCTTCTCCCTACACCTATATTTCTCTTTGATATTGGGGGGTCTTTGGATCTGAATGTTGGTGGAATATGGTTAGCTCCAAATGATCTGGGTCATTAAAGCCTCCTGCTCATTAACAACATGCCAAATAGGTAATGACAGTATTTGACAAAGGGAAACTTAAAAATGAATAACTATCACACCTTTTTCATTATCTTATAATGAAACTGTGCAGCATGGCCTTTATGTTTATGCCCACTATATAATAAAGTGCTTCCAGTAGAAATTCCTGTAACTCAGATTTGTTAAATGCACAAACTTAAAGGTGTGATAGTTGCTAAGGGATCATTTTATGCAAATTAGACATCAGCCTATTTAGGCACTGGTCGTGACCTTCCCTATCAAACCCTCAGCTGCACTAGTATCAAAGGAAAGTTCAGCACATTTTAGCAGGTGGAACATTGCTCAAGTAATTGCTTTTCACAAAGCAAGCAGTGGTTCTGGGAGATCAAGTTAACATCTTGGGGGCAGGAGCTTGGTGGATTAGACTAATATGCAGTATTTGAGGAACAATGCTGGTGCCATTATGAAGGGGGCATTGCAGGGTATTATCAGGCAGGTGATGGCTTAACTACCTGTACAGCTAATGCAGGAAGAATAATGATGCAAATTTGAGCAGTGATTCAGAAGTAGATTCACCAAGTTTCATCATGAAGTTAATTGGGCGGGGGGAGGGTGAGAGCTGCGAAAGATGGCATTAAAGTAATTCAGAATGGAGTCCCAGCCAGATAGTTTGGGTGAATGCTCATGAAATAGGTTTTAAATGACAGAAAAGTTAAAAAGGGAAACCTTGGCTATTAAGAAAATAAAAGGGGAGCGAATCAAGATGTTCCATAGGGGCAGGAACCAAAAGGGGGAATGCGCAAACGGGAACTCCCAAACAACCCAGGCTGTTGCCAAGGACTGATGTAAGTCTTTATTGCTGAAGACAAGATCTATACAATTCATTGTACATGGAGAAGGCACACTGGTGCCTACCAAAGACTTTATCCTTACTGAGTAGTTTTCGGTATACCGAAAGATACTCTGGATCCTACCAAAGAAGAAAGGTAAACAACAGCCCAGCTGCAAACTCTTTGACAATGGTGACCTGGCCCAAGATGCACTGCTGCAAGAGTGGCACGCTTGTGAGAGTAACCAACCAGTATCTGATTGCATTGACAGTCCACTTCTTGAGATGGAACTCATCCCCAACACAGCTCTGGTGACTAAGAGCCTGAGGCTAGATAAGCCAGATACCTAGGAGAAAATCAAATATTACTGTTCTGCTAAAGGAATGTAGCAACCAAATGACTCCCAAAGACATTCTGCTGTACTCATAGGTCAGTGTCTTGCTCAGCCATCATCAGAGAAGTTTCCTCCTGCAGCAAATAGAAACAAATACAGAGGTCTAAAGCAGACAACAGGCAGAAAATGAGAGACCGTGGAACACTCAGGCCTGAATGAGATGTTGCAATCAACTCTTCCCCTCACAGCTCAGTGAATCCTGAAGAAGAGGTGGTGAAAAGATTGTAAGAGCCAGAGGGGATGGAGGACACCAAGGAAACACATCCTTTTAAACACAATAGGGAACTCTGCACATATGAACTCACAGAGACTGCTGCACAGGGCCTGCGTGGGTCTGAGCCTGATGGGGTTCCAGTGCTGAGAGTGGGAATGGACACAAGCCCACAGCCCTGACCCATGAGCTACATCCAATTGAAGCCACTCGCCCAGTTTGTTCTCTCCAATGGAGTCTACGAGGAAAGCAAACCACTCTTAAGGGCAGATCTCATGCCCAGCAGCAGATGGCCAATGCAAAACAAATTCACTGGTAGTTTGGAGGAATTTTTTTTTTTTTTGTCTCACAGTGCTTTTTCTGGACATTTATCTCTCTTTCTCTCTCTTTAAATTACCTTTCAGAGGTCTTTTGCTGATATATTATGGTTCCAATTTTGTGTTTTCATGGAATTTGAGTGTTTGTCAATGCGTGTGTCTCTCTGTATCTGTATGTGATTTTTGTGTGTGCTTTTTCTTTTGCTCTTTTTTTCTGTTCATTTGTTGTTTTGTCTAATTTGGGTTTTTTTCTTTTTTCATTTTCTCCTTTTTTAAGATGCCTGCTTGTTTTTGAATGAGGAAGAACAAGAGAGGATGTGGATTTGTGTGGATGGGTGCTGGGGAGTTTTTTAGAGGGGAAATTAGAGTATGGGAAGCCATAATCAGAATATACTGTATGAAAAAAAATCTATTTTCAATTAAAAAGGGGACATGTAAGTTAAAAATTGAGAATATAGACTGTGTCTTGTATTTACTAAAATAAGAATTTTTAAAAATTTAATTAAAATATAAACACAATACTATTTTTCTTCCCTAACCTCCTTTCTACCTCTAACATGTCCCCAATCCCCAAACTTACAGCCTTTTCTTCCTGTAATCATTGTTGTTACGTATATGTATTAATAGAAAGCAAACAAATACAAACTGCTGAGACCATCCAGTGTCACTTGTATATGCATGTTTCTAGGGCTCAGCACTTGGTTTCTTTAAACCCATAAGGAGGGTCACTCATTCATAAAACTAATCCTCCCCCTCAGTAGTTAAGCCTAAAGCACTTCGCCAAGGGGTGGTAGCTCATGAAATTTCCTCTATCCACGTTGGCATATCAGCTTTTGTTAGAACTGTTTATGTCTTCTCTATGCATCCACGCTGGTGAGCTTTCACGGGAGTCCCTGCCCTGGCTAGAAGGTGTGGTCACACTTCAGATTTCCTTGTTTTCTTAGAGTTCTTCTTTCCCATTTTCTGTGATGTTGCCTGAGTCTTATATGCAGTTGCATTCATAGCTGTGTCGGTTAGGGCTGGGCACCTCGTGGCCAGTTCTGTGGTCTGTGACTTTTGACTAATGTGGCTTTAGTCAATAGTCTTCTGCTGCAGAAAGAAGCTTCTTGGAGAAGGGGTGAACTCTACCCACATCCGTAGGTGTAAGAACAAACACTTAGAGTGTGGTGAGGAGCTATGATGGTTGAGGAAAGTGATAGTATAGGCTCTCTTCGAAGATTTATGAAGTCACTAGCCATTTGTAATTGGCTGGGTTTACGGTACTGAACTTTGAGTCCACTGAAACAGAACTTGGTTACCGCCAAGATATGTGCTACTATTGCACAGTTAGAGATCTGCTGCGAACTTCTCGACCAGCGAGAAAGAACAACCACCACACGAGGATTCTTCTCAGATCATGCTTTAATGCAGTGCCCTTGGTTGAAGGAGAACAGAAAGCGAGGGGCAGGAAGCGAGGGGGCCCAGAAAGCACTAAGGCAGCTGCTTATATAGGGAATTGGCACATGGGTCGCCCTGTGATTGGTTGCCACCATCAGCTGACACCAGACTGCATCGGGATAGGCCCAAGGACCCTTATCCACCGCGCATGCGGGAAGCAGGGGACACGCAGCTCCCAAAGGCATAGCCAAATATGGAGTTGTTTATTTCCAACAAGACAGGACGTCGGCACCATCTTGTAATGGCGATCCTGTCCGGCTCCCTACAGAGATCGCCTGCTGTGCAGGTAATGGTTTGATTTTAAAGGCATCACAAATGGATGAAGCATGATAGTCTTCCTCCCTTGGCAGCTTGCATCCAACCTCCCACCCTGTAAAATGTAGATCTCAGGGAAGAGGCTTTGGGCCTGTGGGCTTTTAAAAAGCTTATATTTATTTATAATTTACGTGAATATATGTGAGCCAGCATGAGTTTGTGTTCACCATATGTATGCTAGTACCCACAAGGGCCAGAAGACACTAGATCCCCTGGAACTGAAGCCACCACAGTGTGATGTTGGTGCTGAAAACCAAGCCTAGGTTCTCTGCAAAACAAAAGGGCTTTTAATCTCTGAGCCATCTCTTCAGCCCAGAGATATGCTTTTTGTAAGACTTTTAAAAACAGCACAATGTTCTCCTTAAGTAGACAGTAGAGCAGTGGTGGATATGAGCGATGGTGGGTAGATCAAACAGAGAAAGGCTTCACCACACTATAAATGCTGCTGATAGCATTTAAGACACATAAATTCTACACTTACTTTATCTTTTCCTTCTCATCTCTCTTTTCTCTCTAAAATCTTTCTTACCCATAAAATACCCTTGCAGAATTAAAGGGTAAAAAAATTGCAGTAACACACCAGGCATGTATTGTTCCACACATGAAATAGCCCTCTTCATCCACAAAAGTCTCAATCCTCTATCCCCACAGAGCATAGCTTTATCAGAGAAGACTGCTTCTTCATTGAAGCCTATAGAACTACTTCATTGTTTTATTACATCCCCAATACCACCCCTTTGTATTATGTTGCACACATCAGTCTGTTTAACTTGGCTCTAAATGCTACTTAAAGGCTTGGCTTATTCTGTTGTGTGACTAAAACACTTATGTAAATTTCACTATGTTTCTAACATTAACTAATGAAAAAAAATCCTTATTCTGTTGACCATAGTGTTAACAAAACCTTGTGGTTCTTGTCATCTCAGAGGTAACATCTAGTAGCTAATTCAACTAGTCAAAGAGACTTGGACACCATATTTTTGATGAAGTTAACTGTCATGATGATTGTGGTGGTGATATTAGCTAATCTTTACTAAGTACTTTAATATGATTCTAAGTATTGTATGTATCTTATCGAGTTTCTTAATTAAGGTGAATGAATGCTTCCCCAAAAAGTAACTATGTGTGTGTGTATGTGAGTGTGTGTATATGTGTGTGAGTGTTGTGTGTATATGTGTGGGTGCAGATGTGTGTGTATGTGTTGCTACAAGAAAAGCATTTCTTACAGAAAATGAAGGTGAATTGATACATGCATGTGGTGGATGCAGTTTTGTCCTGCACAGGGAGAGAACGCACACCATGGAGCATAATTCTGGAAACAGTAACAAGAGCTAAAACCAGATGAGACCTATCATGCTGTTATGGTAGACAGGGACCCTTAATCCAAGTTCAAGGACACCAGTCCTTAGTGCCAAGAAGCGTCATTGGAAATTGCCTGATTCCAGGAAGACCGGGTCCTTTGCGTGACACCATGATATGGTCTCTGGAGACCATTAAGCCATTTCTACCCATCCAACAGCAAATGTAGACAAAGATGCAACATATTCTCCCTCTGAGTTTTATTTTAAAAGTAACAAAAAATATGGAATAGAAGTGTACATCCCCATACTTAATTTCCACAGAGTTGTAGCCTATAAATTAAATTTCCCATTTTCTTCTGACTACATTAGATCTGGCCTGAAAGTGTGCCTTCCCTGGTCACATCCCTGCTGCAATCACGATGGGAGCTCTTGCTTTGGGTGGCTTACATAGTAAGTTTTTGGGAAGTACATAGTATGCTGTCCCAGATTTAGTCAGCTTGTCACCAGTTGTCACCTGGGGCCATTACACAGGATCTCTCCCTTAACAGGACATAGCATTCTGCTCTAGGGGGGCTGGCAAACTGAAGTGCACAGAACTTGGCTTGTAGAACATTCTGAAACTGTGGCTTGTGAGATGGACCTTTAAGCCATCAATCTATCAGCTGATGTAAGCCTTCCATCCAGCGTAGTGACGTATATATAGACTGGTTCTTAGGTGCCAAATGTTGGGAGCAGTGAGACCCCAGATCCTGAATTTCTTGTAAGCAACTTGTTTTCCCCTGATCTGAGTGCCTACAGCTGCTCTGAGCACGAGACCTTCAGGAGTTCCTGACGGCAGGAGAGTGGTTTCTGGTGGGTTTGGCTGGGGCGTGTCTATCTCTATATAATCTGCTCCTGAACACAATAAAGGGGGCATTCTTGGGGAATTCAAGGATGACCCTCGTCACTGTCTCTCTGTCTGTGTGTGTTTGTGTATTTTAACCTCCAGCCCCCTTTCCAGAAACTCGCAAACTGGGTAATAGCGCACCGAGCGAACACACGGGGGCGCGGTATGCGGCAGCCAAAATCAGATATCTGGTTAGTTCCCACTTTGTGAAAGGTAGCACTAATTTTCTTTCTAATATATGTCATCTAGTACTGTGACAAACATATACTAAGTATGAACAAGTATTAGTTCATTTCTCCAGTTAGTAAGCGGCAGAGCCAAGACAGAAACATGGGCTTTCTCACATCTAGTTTCATATTGTTTTAGTTTTAATATAAAACTCCATTCTCTAAAGCTTGTTCTGGGGAAAATTTGGTCTTAGATTTTTAAAAATTCTGTGATGTTTTAGCATTGATTTCCATTCTGCCAGAACACAGTTGATGTAAATTTGCATGAATATTAATAGCTGGGAAGGGAGTGAGGGCTTTCATAGAGCAGTTAGGAAGGGACAGTGCATTAACGTGACTGCCCTACTGGGTGACAGATCCATGGCATGGCTCAGACACTGTGTTTATGCATTTGAAATTGCTTTCTTTACAACTCCAGTCTAGAGGAAAAATCTCTCAACCAAACTGGGACAGGGCTTTCAAACCAATGAAGCCAAGCCAAGAAAGCTCAAACAGGAACCACAACCCTTAACTTGGCTTCAGCTAACTAGAAGAAATAAATTCCACTATAAGGTTCATTAACATTCTCCATTATAAGACCATCTATCTCATCAGGAGAGCGTGAGTTAATGTTATCTCCAAATCTGATTGAGTCACTTAAGCTGTGGGTTAGTTCCTGGTCCTAATTTTAGTGGCAACATCAACAACTGGTGGAGAGGAGTCTTACAGATGTGAAATGCCATCCCATAAACACTGGGGCAGTTTCTTTTATCAGATATCATTAGACTTTCCCAATAAATAAAAGTGCAAGTTTCTTTTTAATTCACGTGGGTTTTAGGTCACTATAAATCTGTTCAGTGCAGTAGTTCTCACTTTTCCTTATGCCATCTTCTCTTGGGTAAGTGATAAAATATACGTGGAACCCATTGTTTCTGCCTGCCCATCATGATCACAAGTATAACATTATCCTTTAACTTAACATTTATGAAGCAATTTGTTATAACAAGGAGGATAAACATGATAGATTTTAGATGGTAAATTGT
This sequence comes from Microtus ochrogaster, assembly GCF_000317375.1. Taxonomy (NCBI): domain Eukaryota; kingdom Metazoa; phylum Chordata; class Mammalia; order Rodentia; family Cricetidae; genus Microtus; species Microtus ochrogaster. The sequence continues at coordinate 48,090,085 of NC_022027.1, forward strand.
AAACTTTGGGAAAATGCAAACAGTTTAGGAACTGACAGGTTGGTTCAGTTCTCAAAACAAGGAGGTATACCGTGATGTTGGACACATGCTAAATATTCAACCATTCCACTGTCCTGTCTATGGAAAGTGTGCAAATATCTTATTCTTACAGCCTTTGACCCCCAGGGCAAGTCAACCCACAGCTTCATACCCACGATTCCAGTGGATATGATTCCTTTTGGTGAATGCAAATAACATTGGTTTTAATATTTTGATTTCTCTAGAAGGTATTTTTCTCACACCAAGAGAACACCACAGAACCAAATTGCATTCAAGGAATCAATTCATTTTATTGTTATTTCACTACTAAATTGTCTCAGTTACCAAGCAAATTAAAGAAGACTCTTGGAAATAATGGTTTTATGCAACCATTTCAACAGTAATACAAAAGTGAAGTAAAAATAAAACACCTTATGGAAAAAAAATCAAGTTATTTTTTTAATTTTATTTTTATTGAAATACATCCAGACCACAGTTTCTTCTCTCTCCACCCCTCAAAGCTCCCACAGGTCCACTGCCCCTTGGTTTCTTCTTCAGAAAAGAGCAGGCCTCCATGAGACACAGTTAAACAGGACAAAACAAGATATGGTAAGACAAGACAAAAGACAAGACAGTACAATGGTAGGAAAATAGTCCCAAGAGCAGGCAAAACAGCCAGACATACACCTGCTCCCGCTGTTAAGAGTCCCACAAAGCCACCAAGGTAACAGCTGTAACGTAGGCACAGAGGTCCTGATGCGGATCCATAACGGTCCTGTGCTTGCTGCCTCATTCTCTGCTTGTCCATATGGGCTCTGTCTGGTTGACTGAGTGGGTCATGTTCTCCTGGAGTCCTTTATCCCCAATGACTTCTAAAATCTTTCCTCTCCTTCTTCCTCAGGGTTCCCCCATATCCCAAAGAAGGAACCAGATAGAGACCTCCAATTTAGACTTTCTCTTCATATAATGCCTGGCTGTGGATCTCTGCACTGGCTACCATCTTCTGCCAGAGAAGCCTCACTGATTGATAGCTAGAGAAGGCACCAATCTGTGAGTATAGCAGAATATCACAAGAAATCACTTCATTTATTTATTTGTTATTATTATTAGATCAGGCATGTTTAGTTTTCCCCTAGGTCCTAAGCTATTCTGTATCAGTGTAGGGAATAATTTCCTTTATATAGCATGGGCCTCAATTTAGACCAAACGTTGGTTAGCCTCTGCCTCAGGTTCTGTGCCACTATTACACCAGAACATCTTGTAGGAAGGACAGATGTATGTTAAGGGTCTGTGGCCAGATTGGAGTCCAGGTTTCTCTTTCCTTGGCCTGAAGAGTACCTTCTCGTGACAAACAGACTAGAATGTGGGCTGAAGGCTCCACACAGGTACCAGTTTAACCTAAGTTCAATAAGCTGTGTGGATGTTGGGGCCTTAGTGTCAATTTTCAGAGAGATTCCCCCATCCTAGCTTTAGACTGGGTTGTTTAGGGATCTCCCTAGAAGTCCTACCTCCCTATTCTCCCCAAACGTCAGTTCACCTCCCCCTCACAAGCTAACAACTCAACTGAATATGACCCAGTCCCAACACTGGAAGCCTTGCTTGGCTACCAACGATTGTGCATCTTCCATGACTGGGAGTCCTCCCTAGGGTCATCCTCATAGATTCCAGGAAATTTCCACCATACTAGGTTCCACCCCACCCCATGTTCCCCATTCCAGCTGTCTCTCACAGGTCTCTCTTTCTCTCTCCCACCTGATTCTTCCTGTTTCTGTCCCCACTCAGTCCCAGTCCATCCCCGAGATCAGGTGTAGACAGCAAGAAATAATTAAACAAGGCTGAAATCAGTAAGATAAAAATAAACAGAACGATACAAGGAATCAATGAAACCAAGAGTTGGTTCTTTGAAAAATCCAATGACAGACAAACTTTAACCAAAGTAATTAAAGATAAAGAGAAAATACCAATTAACAAAATTAGGAACAAAAAGGGGGTCATAACACCAGACACTAAGGAAATCCAGGGAATCATAAGGACATAATTTAAAAATGTGTACTCCACCAAATTGAAAAATCTAAAAGAAATAAATAATTTCCTTGATAGTTACCGCTTACCAAAGTTAAATCAAGAACATATAAATTTTTAAAATTAACCTATAAGCCTATATCCCTTAGTGAAATAGAAGCAGTCACTAAAAGTCTCCCAAAAACAATGGGGATAAAGCCCATGTCCAGGCTGTTTTAGTACAGATTTATACCAGACTTTCAAAGAACAAATACGAATACTCCTCTACTTATACCACAAAATAGCAGCAGAAGGAATATTACAAAATTTATTTTATGATGCCACAGTTACTCTGATATCAAAGCCACAAAGACTCAACAAAGAAAGAAAATTATAAACCAATTTGCCTTATGATCATAGATGTAAAATTTCTTAATAAAATACTCACAAACAAAATCCAAAAACACATTAAAAAGATTTTTTACCATGATCAAGTAGGTATCATCCCAAAAAACACAGGGATGATTCAACATATGAAATTCAGTAAATTTAATCCACCAAATAAATAAACTAAAAAAAATGATTATCTCATTATATGCTGAAAATCATTTGACAAAATCCAATACTTCTTCACAATAAAAGTCCTAGAGAGATTAGGGATACAAAGGACATACCTAAACATAACAAAGGTAATTTACAGCAAATCTATAGCTAACACCAAGTTAAATGGAGAGAAACTTAGGGAATTAGTACCACTAAAATCAGGAACAGGATAAGGCTGTCTACTCTCTCTATATCTATTCAATATAGCACTAGAAGTTCTAGCTAGAGTAATAAGACAACAGAAGGAGAGCAAGGGAATACAAATTAAAAAGGAAGAAGTAAAAACATCATTATTCGCAGATAATATGTTAGTATATATAAATGACTTAAACATTTCACTAGGGAACTTATGTAGCTAATAAACACTTCCAGTGAAGTGACTGAGTAAAAGATTAACTCAAAAGATCAGTAGCTTTTCTATAAACAACAGCTGTACTGAGAAAGAAGTCAGGGCAACAACTCTCTTCACAATAGCCTCAAATAATAGAAAATATTTTGGGACAACTCTAACCAAGCAAGTGAAAGACCTGTATGATAAAATCTTTAAGTCTCTGAAGAAAGAAATTGAAGAAGATATTAGAAGATGGAAAAATGTCCCATGCACATGGATCTGTAGGATTAACATAGTTAGTAAAAATGGCCCTCCTATCAAAGGTAATCTATAGATTGGACAATAGCCATCAAAATTCCAAAACAAATCTTTACAGACCTCGAAAGGACAATACTCAACTTCATAAGGAAAAACAAAACCAAAAAACCCAAGAGAATTAGCACAATCCTAACAATAAAATAACTTCCTGGGGTATCACCATCCCTTATTTCAAGCTCTACTACAGAGCTATAGTAATAAAAAAAAAACAAACAAACTACACAGCATTGGAATAAAAACAGACACATCAATGCCCAACTAGGAATGTGATATAATATTTTTCTATCAAGCCTGTGAGACACAAGATCATTTTTACTAGACAATCTTCTAGGATACGTTTGAATATCCAAGTAACTATTTCAAAAAATTCATGTTAGACTTAATTTGACACAATTGGAATTTGAGTTTCTAATCACTGTAAAGTTTAAATATCTCTTTTTCTTTTGCATCCATATTATACTTTTATTTTTTTCTTTGTGAAATAATGGCATACCCAAGGACATGACAGATAAAATAGATTTATAAAAATAGATACTATGCAGTTGATGGTTTGAATGAGGGGAGGTTATAGAACACTTCAGAAGTGTGACCTCGCTAAAAGAAGTTTGCACTGAGTGTGGTTTTGGGAGTTTATAGACTTGCCCACTTCCAGTTTGCCATTGCATGCCTGCTGTTGAAGACATGCTTCTCCAGCTTCCTGTTCTGGTGCTCTGCCTCTTCTTCTGTTATGGACAGTACTTCTGAACTGTAAGTCAAAAGAAATTCCTTTATCACCAAACAGAAAAGTAACTAATAAATGCATTGAATTTCCTGTCATTGTGGAAAACACAGCGCAGCCTTCGTTATTGCCAAATGATGGATTTCCTGGCATATAAAAGTATGTTTATGTCCACATCTCATCTGTGGTACCATTGTGTGGTACTATTGAGAAAGATAGTCTTTCTCAAACAGATAACTGAGGTGGATAACTACATGCACATTGCTATGATGCTACATAGTCAGTCTGGCATCTGTCCCTGTTTATACTGCTGTTGGCCAGTCTTTAGTTGGGGATAAGGTCTGAGCCAGGACCCAAATACGCATATCAACACTGGCACTGCAATCTTGTTGGATTGTGCCATGATAGAATTTAGGAGATCTCTTCCTAGCATTACGACTATGGTAGTGATTTAAACAAAATTAATCACATTGACCATATTGGTCAAGTTGAACTCTGGGAAATCTTAATTTGCTCAGGAATGCATTTGACAGAAATTAAAGTATATACATGAACATTTATTATTCTTTCACTGACAGGCAAAATTGGTAAAGTGTAGCATAATTTAATTGTTGAATTATTCAGAAGTTTCATCAGCCCATCAATATTTAAAATATGTCTTGTAGTTAGGATGCCAGTCTCTTTAAAAATATATTTGTGGTATGGAGCTGCTCATATTTGCTGATATTGAAAACTTATCAACCAGCTTTTTTTCATCAAATGTATTTTAAAATCACTTCATCTGAAAATAAAGTTTGTTTAACTACAAATGCCAATAATTCCATAAACTCCATCCTTCGCCTTGGCATTCTTCATAACATGTAGCAAAGAGTTTTGCCAATATTTACATAAGGAAAAGGACAATGGGGATGTTGGATTAAGATAAGTATATCCTGTGTCAGCTGACTGTTATGCAATAATGCAGTGTGAGTACCTGCTCCAAACATACATCAGCTGTTTGTTCCTTATTATTAGCAATGTCCTTTCCTGAGCCCATTCAGAGTTTCTGGATCTTACTGAATGCAGTGAAAAGCTTCACTTTCTCCTATTGTTCCAATCTCCTTAAGTGCTTGTGGTTCAATAGTTACCATGTGTAGTTACCATGGTCACTGAACATATTGCTGCTACATAATTCTCCCCATACTTTTCTGCCTCTTGGGTCTCTGTCCTCCAATCCTAGCCAACACCTTATATTTTAGTATTTTTATGTTAAAATCCTGTTACTTAATATAGCCACAACAATACCACTCAGCAAGTCACTCTATAAGCCAATAGGCTAGAACAATAGTCACTTGTTTGGTCTCATGTGTTTATGGGTCAGCTGGTCTTGGCTGGGGTGGAGGATCAGCTGGTCCTGGCTCCATGCTGTGTGCTGGAGCTGTCTTGTCTAGTCTCTGCTGTAGATTGGGACTGGTCTATTCAATGTGCTATATAATTCTGAAATGCAAGCTGAAGTGGTGATTGCTACCCAGGGGAAGCTCTTATGGCCATGGCAGTGCTGTGTGTAATATCCCCAGCCACACGAGTCTATCTCAGGCCTCCATCTGTGGCTCATCTGTAACAGCCTTTTAACCAAAGCAAATCACATAGTTGAGGATCAGGAAGGTACAATGTCTGTGGGAACCCAGAAAAAGTACAAAGTATGTAAATACTAAATTCAACAAAACAATATTACTTAATAATAGTCCCTCTGATAAATTTTCACTGCAAGAAACACTGGCAGGCTATTATTAGTATATAAACAGCACCTACTCTTACTAAATACTATGAGATGTAATATCTATCAATTCTACTTTTATCATTCTTATATTATTTAGGTATGCCATGTCCCATGCTGGTAGCAGGTAATGGCTAATTTCATAATGCAATCTTTTTCCTGAACATAGAATTGAAGATGTAGCTAAGAAAATGAAGCAATCTTATATTTAAACCCTATAAGTATTTACGTTATATGACATAAAGCTTAATTTTGTGTGAATTAAGTACCCAAAGAAGACCAGATCTAACTTTATTCTACATTTTGAAAATTCATTTTCTATATTGTTAGGGACAGTTTTGTTAATTGCTTCTCTCAAAAACACCTGATATATTTGCACTAATGACAATCTTGTCTGAAATTTAGTTCTTCATCCTGTTATGTCCTGCAAATATTCCTTGGGTCCTCTGTGTTGAAATGGCAGGAGTAGATGGTGACCTAGCCAAAATTCCACTGTTCAAAGGAAAATTCATAAGGCATTGAAACGAAAGCCATGCTCCAGTCATTTCCCAGGGGATCAGAGGATATAGGGAGATCATTTCCCAGGGGATCAGAGTAGATGGGGTGATCAAGTGGGGAGTGGTGGGACTCTTTAGCAGATATTAACTGTGCAGAGTCTGATAAGGTAATTGTACACCTAAGAGAAAATGGAACAGGTCACTGTATATGTGAAATTGAGATTAATAAAGAAAACTCCAGCTCTCATTATTTTTTTAATGAGTTATTTAACTTTGTGTTCATTGGTGTGAAGGTGTCAGATCTCATGGAACTACATTTTCAGACAGTTGTGAGCTGCCATGTGGGTGCTGGGAATTGAACCCAGGTCCTCTGGAAGAGCAGTCAGTGCTCTTAACCGCTGAGCCATCTCTCCAGCCCCCTTCAGCTCTCATTATTGACATAAAAGAAGGCTCCAAAAGCCTGCCATCTTAAAGGCTGGAACTGATCCTGAGCAACAACGAATCTGACTGTCTTTTGTCCTTGAGGCTGAAAGATGGCCTCTGACTATCTGTGATCTTTATATTTATAATGGTATCTCTGTTAATTATGGTGGACCATGAGAGTTTATACTAACAAGGTAACATACATACACCCGTACAAGTTTGTATTAGTAAGATGACCCAGGATAGAGTCAACCATACAATAAGAGGGTTAATGTTGAAGTCAAGTAATATCAAACTGACCTTGTGGAAGAGGAAGGGAGATGAACAGTGGGGCCAGTCACGTGGGTGATGAGTTGATCTGTCTTGCCCCTGTAATGAAGACCAAGTAATAATGTACCCTGACACTTCAATGAATTTCCTATTGGTAATATTTTATTCATGTTATTAGACTGATATATAGTGATTCATGACAAGATAACAGACAAAAAACTCAAATTAGAACCTTTAAAGACCCTATTTTGAATGTTTATCCTTCAGCCACTTTTGTCTTTGGGGGATTTAAATAAAGCTGTTGGGAAGATGTCTCAGTGGGTAAAGTGCTTACTACACGTGCCTGAGGACCATAGTTCACCTCCCCTCTGAAAAAGCTAGGCATGGCAGCATTTCTGTAATCCTAGAACTGGAGCTTGGGAACAGAAAGATCCCAGGGACTTGGTGGTCAGAAAGTATAGACAGACAAAGAAAGTGGGGAGAGAGGGGGGGGAGGAAGGGAAGGAGGGAGGGAGAGAGGGAGGGAAAAAGAGAGTTCTAGGGTTCAGCGAGGAATCTTCTCTCAAAGAATAAAGGCAGCGATATGACTGAGGAAGACTGGATTCAGACATAAACAGCTGGCCTCTGGACATATTTAAATGGATGAATACATACCTACCCATGTGCACACACAGGCATACGCAATTATGCATACATGAGTGCTCTTTCGAATTTTAGACAATTATCAAAACTGAGGAGGTGGTATAAACCTCCACACTGATAGTGGGAGCAGGCTGGGGAATTGCTGTGTTTGTGACTGGGATCTGAAGCAGGGGTACCTGTGTGAAGCTGCCTTAATTCTAGGCAGCTTCCATCAGAAGACATCTGACTGGTCAACCCAGAACTTGCAACTGCAGTTACTTCTCCGGAGCAAGAAAAGGCTGATGGAGCCAACACTGATGAGTTCTGTCCTCAAGACCCTTGGGAAGCCCTCTTGTTTCTCTGGGGTGGCAGATATTCTATTCTACTCTCTAAACAGATTTGTCTGTGACTCTGAATGCCATCGAGTCTTCCTATTAAGGAGTGTTCACAGAATGAGAATCAGACAGTTAATGGTCACTAATGACGTAATTGTTATTTTAATCTTTCTCATGTTTGTAAGCAAACTATTTAGCATTTATCCTTCATGCTGGCTATTTTCATTCCATTTTTTGTCTTTTCTTCCTCTCCAATCCCATAATTCAGAGCTCTGTCCTGAACCATGGAGTCTAGAAGCCTGGAGACTACATGGCCTAGCCTAACCCCATCAAGTGAGCTTCCTGGTGTTTTCTGGTAATGGGAGCTGGTTAAAATTTATAAAGTGAAAGCAAAGAGAAGATTTTCTCTTAATTTACTTTTGAAAGTTCTACTTTTGGCAGAGATAATAGTGATGGTACAGGTGGCAGACCTCTGTTCAGATTCCTGCTGAAGTGGAGTGGAGGTGGAGGCTGGGTGTGAGCCTCCTCTTCCTTTAACACTGTGTTCTTGAGCTTCGACCCAGTAGCTCTATAGCTACACCTGTAGGCTTCAGGGTTTTGCAGCTGTGTTAGCCATTGGGACAAAATGCTAACAGAAGGAGCTTACGGGGAAGATTGACTTTCAGAAGATGTCATCCATCACGGTGAGGAGGACATGTGGCTCCACAGTGTTGGCCTGCACAGAGGATGACATCACATCTTGAGATAAGGAAAGAGGGAGCCTGAGCTCAGACCATAAGTAGACATAGACATAACCTTTAAGACTTGGGCATAGCACTTTACTTCTGCTCCCAAAGTTTCCATAATGTTCCACAGCAGCACAGTGCCATGAACTGGATAAGTGTTTGTTCACATTGAAACAAAGAATAATGATAGTGTTTCAAAGAAAAATCCACTCAGTGTTTTCACAACCTTTGTGATGGTTTCTCTTTGTTGTCAGCTAACTGGGTCAAGAAATGCCTAGGACTAGAAATGCCCCTCTGTGTGTCTCTCAAGAGACGACTTGTGGACTAGTGGCTGGGTAAGGGAGCCCTATTTTGAATGAAGGTGACACCATCTAACGACTGCCAGTCAGGGTGGAAGGGAGTTGCATCTGTAGGCTTCTGGTTTTCGCAACTGTCTTACTTATTGTGATACAATACTAACAGAAGGGACTTAAGGGAGGAAGGGCTTCACATAAGAAATAGGGAACTGACCACAAATTTGAAGAGAAAAATATAAATTATAAAATATATTTTGAAAGTTTTGTTTCATTTAAGTCTTACCCTTTATCCCTTTTGTTTGATCTTCTTTTGATCTAGAAAACAAAGGGGGGGATGTTTTATTTTCTTTCTTCTTTTTCAATGAAAAGATTTTCATATATTCAGACTGGATTTAGAACAACAGGAATTCTCAATCTAGCTCTAAATTTTTAAAATATAAAGCTTGAAATGTTCTGAGACTTGGGGTTCCAACTGTTTCACTGAACATTAGTGTTGACAACGGAGACATCCAAGTCTCAATTCCTGCCATTTAGGTTGTGATGAGAAGAGAAATTGGCATTAACCACTACTTAAAAGAAATAGCAGTTGCTCCTCTCCTGGTGATGAAAATTTCATCATGATAGGCAAGTTCCCTTGATGCTAATATAGATATGGCGGGCCCAACCGACAGGTGGAGCTGGCAAATGGATGCTCATTTCTCCCTTTTATGACTCAGTGTTATCATGAGGGAACTGGAGAACGTTTCCACAACACAGCTGTGAGGGATCCTCCAGCTCATCTATCAAGAGAACACAGTCTTTTACTTCCCTGCAGTTTGGTACCCAGGGGAGCGCTGAGCAGGAAATGGGAGATTCTGCTCAAAGTTCTTGGCTCTGCTAGAAACATGTTGTTTCTGGGATTGCCAGTTCTGGTAAGTCTGAGGAGTCATTCCCAGAATTCCTTAGTGTGTAGAGTCCTCCAACTGTAAAAATGGGGAAGGTCTTATAGGGTCTTCATTCTACTCAGGGCTTACTGCAAGTCACTTTCCAGCATGCCCACCACACGCCTCTGGTGGAAAAGACTCCAACTTTTGCGAGTCTCTTGATTACATTTATTCTTAACTTTTTAAAACTTTAACTTCACTTTGAGTCTGAACTTTCTCCTTTTGGAACCATCTGAGGGACACTGATCCTTTGTCTACAGATCCTCCTTCACTGTTTTGAAGGAGTCATCATCTTCAATAAGGTAATAATCTAAATATGTTAATAGTCCCTCCTGTGACAGGGTCTCAAGTGTTTTTACTTAGGGATAAAATGACTCATTTCAATATTCAGCACACAATCCAATCTTCACGGAGTAAAGTGGGCCTGTTAGCACTGAGGAACTGGTGACTACTATACTGTTGGCTCTGATGCCTTACAGCAGAAAGGGACATTAAAGATAACAATGGCCATGTTTCTGTGCCATCTACATTAGGGCGACAATACTATGCCTCTAGATACAGTAATAATTCATACTTTTAATTGCCTCCTGCAAAAGAGAAGCTTGGAAAGTCTTTAAGATAAAAGTTGAATTTGTCATTTTGCCTTATCAGTCTGTGGCAATCTTCTTGTTTTCTACATAAGCAGGTACATATTTGAAAGCATTCTTTAATCTTCTTCATCTTGGCTATCGCCAATGAAACATCTCGTTTCACTTTGTTCCTGTCACCACCAACTTGTCCCTGAGACCTTAGAAGTAATTAGATGTGGCGCTAGTGACAATTAATTCAACCTTGTACCCAGCTCAAATCCTCCGTTAAGTCTCCTTAAAGCAGTTAAATTAAGTTAGTAGGAGGCAACAAGGAATGAAAGATTACACTAAATTGAAATATCACAACAATCTAAAGTGGGTGCTGGTATGCTTTTTGAAGATTGGTTTGTTCTTTCAAGAGGGATGTAGATTTAATGCTCTGTGTTTAAGTTTCTAAGACAAACACAAATCTATGTTTTGAAGAAACTTCTTTAATTGCATTAAGAGGTTCTTTAGCTTAGTCCACTTCAGGGTAGCTTCTCCAGAGCAACATTTTCCCAAGTGTCTCAATAATTCTTGTAGCAATTTGAAATAGTTTAGGCTTTACTTAATTACATGAAATGACTGAGTATATGACAGATTTGCAAATGGTTATAACACCATGCAAAATGAAATCAAAATTATAGACTTTCCTGTTGAATTTATGTTTAAGATACTGACTTAGAAATAAAAAGAAAAATAAAATATGGATGTCATAGCCTGTGCCAGTGCTCGGCACTCAAGTCTGATGACCTGAGCTGGGTTCCCAGATCCCCTAAAATCCTCCTCAGAACTCCACACACATGCTGTGACACATACTTACCATGCCTCGACACTAACACATATTAAATAAAGAAAGTAAGTAATGAAAAACATCATAGAATGGAGACAATAAATTCAGATGGAAAGACTATAGGGAATTTTAATTTCTTATTTGTCCTAATTCACATTTTCCCAATTCTCCTCTATGAACCCACAAAACCACTCAAAGATAGAAGAGCTATAATTTCACCTGACCTACTATGTGTAAATAAAGGAAGAATCACAGCATAACATTAATCACTTTCTCATACACGTGCCTTCCCTTGGAACTTGTCTGTGTATTTTAGCCACTGTGTTAGTTTCCATGTCAGTGTGAGGAATACCTGAGAGGAGTCATCTGAAGAGAAAAAGGCAGGTTTCAGCTGACAGTTTCAGACTCTTGAGAAAGACACAACAGTGCTCGCTGTGCAGGGAACATGAAGCAGGGCCTCCTTATGTCCTGGTGAATAAGGAAGCAGAGAAAGCTAGAAGAGGACCAGAGCCAGCTAGAGCCTTCAAAGGCCTATCTATCTCTAGGGTCCACCTCTGCCAGCCCACAGCACCATTTAAAACTCCCACGGCCTGAAGCAGACAAAATTGCCGGGGAGAAAATTGGGATCTTGGGGGTGGGGTGGGAGGGGGGTAAGGGGAGATGGGGAGAGATAAGG
>NC_022027.1:48102761-48107761 GCF_000317375.1 Microtus ochrogaster
AAAAAAAAAACTCCCACGGCCCCCTCCAGCAAACAGTCCCATCATGTGAGCAACCACTGTTCAAAACGTGAGAATGGAGTAGCCATTTCAGCCCCAAACCACAACACTCTACCCTAACTCCCCAAGCTTTGTGGCTGTCTCATAATGGAAAATGCATTGAGTCCAACTTCAAGAGTGTCTGTATCTGTAGCAGTGCCCCAAATTTAAAAAGTTCTAAATCCAAACCATAGACATTGTCTTCATGGTGAGCCCTTATGAAAACAAACAGGCAGTTCCATGCTTCAAATACACCCTCAGGGCCAGAAATTTCACAAGAGATATCATCCATGCCATGGCCTGCTGCTATTATTTGAAATAGTTCACCACTGAAAACTTCCCCAGCCATCCCTTCCCACAGAAGCCACAACAGATGTTCTGGTCCATATTTCCTCCTCTTCTTGCATCAAACTCTAGTGCTTTACTACATTGCCCACAGTGCTTCACTGTATGTCATGAACATTGTTCTCAGTGTCTCTGGGGTATAGCAAGTTCTCACTCTAAGCCTCTAATCTATGAATCCACCATAAGTGAATTACACAAACTTAGCATCATAAAAGACTGCAGAAAGCCCTATTTTCATGCTATGATTCATATTTGTGAAACACTAAATTTCAGAACACAGTCTATAATGAAAGTCAACAGTTGTGACTAGACTATAATTCTGCTTGAGACTTTGTAGCCTGGTTGGCCCAAAGTTCATAAATGTTCTTCCCTTACTAAGAGAAGACTATGTAGTTTATTGACAATGTATGCAAAAATATTTTCAGTGCTTGGGGTTGAACTCATAGAGTCTTGCTTGTTAGACTAGGCTTGACACACTCAGTCCTATAAAATTTTGTTAAAATGCAAATGTTCAAAAATATTAATGTGTTTTAAAACACTGCAAAGATAAGAAGTTTGATGTTTCAGAAAAGATCTGCACTGAGAAACTATCATGACTCTGAGTAAGAATTGACAACCCACATGCTAAAGGAGACCAACTTCATTTGTTTGTTTGTTTTTTCAAGACAGGGTTTCTCTGTAGCTTTGAGCTAGCTCTTGTAGACTAGGCTGGCCTTGAACTCACAGAGTTCTGCCTGCCTCTGCCTCCCAAGTGCTGGGATTAAAGGCGTACGCCACCACCTCCTGGCCGAAAATATCTCACATTAAAAACATAACTCACAAGTGAAGCAATGGATTGAAGAGTGGCAGCACTAAAATATAAGTGTTCAAAAGCAACACTCTAAAAAGTTTTAAATGTCTAAAATGAATTCAGGCTGAATAAAAAAAATGTTCAAAACTAACTCATAAAGCCTTGTTTATTTTCTCCACAGATGCTTGCTCCCTCAACATCCTTTCTTTGCCAGTATGTGACGTTCTCTGGGGCAGTTTCCAATCATTGCTGCTGTTAGCCAGCTAATCATCAGAGTCGTCAACATCCTGACCCCAGAGAGCACACAATTCCCTATCATCAGCCTCTGTGCACAATGCAGCCTCAGCAATGAGAGGAGTTCCAAACATCCCTGCATTCTCTGGCTCAAGATTGGCATCATAGGGAGGCTGCCAGGGCTCCAGGAGTGGAGCCAGGGGATTAGAGTGCCAAAGCCAGCAGGTGGCAACAGCCAGTAGCAGCTCAGAGAGGCAGATGAGTCTTTCCAGCACTCAGGACAGCCAACAGAGGTGGGAGCCAATGCTGTTCTTGTTATCTGATGTATAGGTATTGTTATAAATGACATCAGAGTCCCTTGTACATTGCTCATTGGGCTTGTTAGCCAGGTGGCAATTTTTGAAGCAGCAATGCTGCTCCAAAGAAAGCGTGTGCTGTATAATTCAACTTAGATCTGAGGTCAATAAATTATATTCCTTTGAATAATGTCTTGAGCACACAATAACTAGGATTTCTGGTACTTATTCAATAGTATCTTATTAGTTGGTTAGTGCACCTTCCAGTGACTAAATCACACAGAGACCACTGTTCTCAAGTCGATCAGAAAGCACTGCCTCACAGCTTAAACAATTGGAAACATACTATCTACATAGGACATTTCAGAATTAAAGCCATGAAAATTTGGTGATAGAATAAAGATGAAAACGAGGGAGTCCTACGTATCATTTTCACAGACAATCTAAAACGCTAGTTGGTGGAGTACACAGAAGTCTAAGTGAAGCCAGGATTCTGTCCGTTTTACATATTCCTCAAATAGCATCCATTACAGACTGTGGAGTACAATCTTCCTTTAATTTTTCCTTGAAGAGGGTAAAATATGTTTTAAAGAAGTGAAAACTATTCCTTCTATAACCCATTCTCAGCCCATTCTAAGCCTGAGCTAAGGGGGAAGCAGATATGAAAACACATCATTTCCAAGCTGGAATAAAGTTCAGGAAGTTGTAACTTCTTTCTGAAATATTCTTGGGTGACGCAAGCTTAGCAGTAGAACCCTTGCTCAGTATGTACAGGTCCTAAATTCAATCACCAACATTACCTAAAATAATGTAAATAAATAAATAAAAATAAATAAACAAATAAATCATCTAAGTCTGAAACGAGTCACATCAATAAGTGAATGGATACTTATGTTTGCCTACATCAACTGAGTATTTTCTAGTACTTATATATTGAATCTGCTCTTCAGGACTAAGGAACGTAATAATCTTGTTGACAAAGCAAAAGTAAACTAAAAAAACTATGCACCCCACATTGCGAAGACTCTTTATTTGAGTTACAGACTCCCTGCAATAAGCAAAAAAGACAAGGGAAACTTGGGGTAGTCTATGAATGCCCTTTGTCTTAATTAGGTGTGGACTGCTGTGACAAACACCATGATCACAGGTAACTTTGGAGGAAAGGGAGTTGTCATTTTGCAGATTGCAGTCCATCATTGAGAGAAGTCAGGGTAAAAACTTAGGGCTGACACAGGCACAGAGACCATGAAGACCCCTTACAGCTTACTGGCTTGCTCTTCATAGCTTGTTTAGCCTGCTTAAATATTGCATACAGGACCACATGCTCAGGGATGGCTTCATCCATGATAGGTTGTGCCCTTTCACGTCAATCACAAACTAAGAAAGTATCCTAAAGGATTGTTCACAGGCTAATCCTATGAAGGCATTTTTTCAATTGTGATTCCCTCTTCTCCAATAACTCAAGCTTGTGTCAAGTTGACATAAAAATAGCCAACATGCTCCCCAAAGGAATAGTAGAAGGGCGGACTCTCATGGGTGGATCTTGATGGGGTCTCATGCTATAGATCCTTAAAGTAAGGATCAGAGCTTCTTATATTACAGCACAGTGGTGGTTACTGTAACAAGTTTCAGTCACTGAGACCAATCACAAGCCAGGAGCTATATTAGGGCACTCCTAGTGTGATAGTGTGATAGGGTTTTAATTAGTCGATGGAACTTTGTCAACAGCATATACATGTCGCTGATTTCACTTAGTTCTTTAGGCTTGCTGTCTGTGCTTTGAAACCACCCTATGTGTCCAAGGCAAATTTACCCAAAGCAGACCATATTGCTTCAGTTAAAACATCCTTGAGGCTTGCAATTTTATGAGGATAATGTTTATTTTTATGGACTTTATAAAGTGTAACTGCCTAGAAATGCAATATAAGTCATTCTTAATCCTCTTAACCCCCAGGAAGTAAGCATCTTAAGTATATTTTATTGCATCCTGGGACTCAGAATATAGTTCTGAAGACTGTTGGAAGCACTATATATAGAACCGTTTTGACTCTTTGGTCAAGAGAGTATGCGAACCATGACAAGTGGTGGTTTTCAGTTCAAAGAAAAGTCAAAATCATGCTGTTGGTGAATCTTGAACTAAATAGCTGATATGCAAAGTTTTTAAACCACATATAGGGGCAATTTTCTTCCCCTCACCATCCTGAGTACACACACACACACATGTACACACGCACACTCACGCACACACATGTACACACATACTCTGCCACACAGATGCACATCAGTTCATCTTTTCCATGTCTGCACATATGTTTTATGATCATGCCAGCATATACCAGACCAGCCTTTCTTTTTTATGCTATTATCAACTTCAACTTGTTTCATTTTATGCCACATACTGCAAGAAAGGTGTCTTCCAGACATTCTCTCTCTTGAGAGGCAGAGAGCGTTGCAGCGTGACAGCCATTTCACACATTGCTTTGCTGTTTCTAAGCAGCATCTAGCACAACTTGTTTGGAACTGTGACTTCCTGGCTTTTGATTTATGCCATGTTAGGTTCCAGGGAGGAAAAAAAATAGAACATTCTGAGCTGACTTCCCCTCTGGTACCATTCTCGTACATCTTGTTTTGTTCAGTTCTGAGGTATTTGGGCAAATGTTCATGCACGACTTACAGTTCTTACCCAACAATTCCTGGGATGGTGGTAAAGTTCAGCATTGTCTTCCATATTTAACAATATGGCGGCTGCTATGAGTAGACCTAACTGTGAGTATGAAGACAGACAGTCATGCCTAGCACGCCTCCTTCCTTTCTGAAGATGTTTCTATTTTTGAGAGAGCAGCTGAGGGGTAGAAGGGACTATGGATCACAGCTCAGTGGACACTGATTGTTTGAAGGATCCTGGGAGACCCATCTGCTAAATGGGACTGAAAGTTCATCTCCTTCTGAGGCCCCTCTACCCACAACTCTTCATTCAAGATGGTCAAAAAGCCAAGTTTATATCATAATTAAAGTGGTTCAGCTTAGGCAGCTAAAGCATTTTCCTTCTGTCTCCAATGCTCCTAGATCCTTTCCTGGTGGATCTATTTTTTAATGCTTCTTCTACCTGAGATTTTCAGACTGTGTCTGGTGGTGGCTGCTTTGCCCTCTTTATCTGTCAGCTCAGATACTTCCTCCTCAGAGAGGTTTCCCTTCACCTTTGTGCCTCCCTTCTCATGCACCCCCCCCACTGCCATATTTTCTATTACATTTCCCCACTTTGCTATCTTGAGAGCAACCATTAAAGTCTAAAAGACTTT
>NC_022027.1:48112761-48115796 GCF_000317375.1 Microtus ochrogaster
ACAGTCCTAATATTGAAGAGAATGTGTGCTAACGGGAACACTGTAAGGTGATAAATAATAGGAGCAATTTGGAAAGCAATTTTTCCATAAAGCTAGAGCTTGTATCTCCCCTTCTGTTGATAAACAGTAAAGAAACCGCCCTATCTGTGAGCAATGTACTTCAAAAGTGTGTAGGATGCTCATGATAATAATGTTGGCAGGAGGATGGTGGCCGGAAGCTAAACAAGTGTCCACCCATTGTAGAACAGACAGATATCCATGTGGTTCATGATGCAATCCTACAGAGAAGTAAAAGACTAGAGCCAAAGTCTCTCACAATATGCCTACGTTTTTCTAACCACAGTGCGTTTCGAAAGCAAAGCGAACACCAGAAGTTAATGTATACACTTTTACTTCATTTTCATTGACTTCAGTTGAAGACTCTCCTATTAGGCAGCTGGGTAAGTACTTGCTGTAGCTTCAGAAAACTAACTAGAGTTGGAGCCCAATTTAGTTAGAAAATGACTTAATCTAAAACTTAGTTTCTCATTTCTAGATGGAAATAATAATTATAACTCAATAAAATTAATTTAAGGATTAAATACAATAGATCCAGAGTACGACATCATCTCATGAGCCCTTGGTATTATGCTAAGCAGGAAACAATTTCCTCCAGCAGTCAACTAACCCTATGGCTAATAGTAATTTCTAGAGAAGGCTTGTACTTGCCCTGTCATTACAGCAAACATTGGTGTCTGTGTAATTAATGCAAATGGGACAATATAGAAGACAACCTGAAAGAAACATTCATGTAAAATTTGCATGACTTCATGCAGGAGTGTTTACTTCTAGAAAGTCTGGTAATTTCCTCTCCTCCTAGCTACATCCCTCCCCCATGCCCAGCGAAGTTTCCATTTGTCTGTAGTCCACCCTTACCGTAAGGACATGCAGTGCAGAAACTGCACCTTCTGTCACAACCATTATTTTAACTATTTATAGCACCCCAAACAGAAATGAACGAGCTTTTACATTGATACCCATGAAATTATTCAACATTATAATACAAAATCTGAATTAAATGTTTTGTAGGCCTTGAATTCGTATGTCTTTTCAGGTCTTTGCAAACATTTATTGAAAATAAATGGATTCACAGACATCTACTGTGTGATCACTTGGAAGTGTTTTTTTTCTGTTTCAAAGGGACATTTCCTTCATGTAAGATGTGGACTACACTTACCTGTGTGTATGACAATAAACATTTAGAATGTAGCTGGGGATTATGCTAGTTTAGTTATGTGGGAATTGAAGGTTCTTCTGCAAGGTGTGTGACTTACTAGTTCCTAGTAGTTAGTTAGGTTTTCAGTACCTGACATGGTGTCCCTCTTGTTGACCAGGTATTAAGTTCAGTTAGAGAGTTGCCAGTGACCACCAAGGTGTTCATGGCATTACTGCATTCTTAGGGTTATCTTTCATAGTAGTCATTGTGGTTCATAGGGACTATGTACTATGTAGGACAGTTGCTAACTTCCCTGCTTTGGAAGCTTGCATGGCACCTTCTGGTACTGAGAGCTAGTCTTCAGAGAGAAAGTTTTCCTATAAGTTCCATATCACAGGCCTCTGAATTCTGAGTCTAAAGTGCATGGCAATAGCAATAGTGTATGATGTATTGGGAGACTCTTGGAGAGGGTTTCTCGTGACCAGTATATATATATTAGAAGATGTGGGTTTCTGGGGAGAGCATTTTCAGCTCAGGGAAAAAAAATGACTTAAACTATATATGTGTGTTTATATACAGACTTATATGTATTATAGGTATTTTAGGCTATAGTCACTTGCTTAATTCCTTTTTACTTTTTCAGGCATCCTTACTGTTATTTTACCCCCTCTTCCTTCTTCTTCTGTATTTATTTCCGACCCCCTCCATATTAGAGTCTCTCCAATTTTTCTCATTTCCCTATTCAGATCTCTTGCACTGTGGTATTTACCTCTTTATTGTTTTCCCACACCCTCACCCTAGCAGTGGCCCCTATTCTTCTCTCCTAGCTCCTACAGTTACTCCAGGCTATATCCTCACATCTGAAGATCTGGAGCTAGGAGTCTCAGACGGGAGGGAAGAGTGCGATGTTTGTCTTTCTGGCTCTGTGTTGTAGTAGGAGTGGTAAGGCTGTGTCCCCGGCACCTGGCCGCCCACATGGCTAGCTCTAGCTTATGCCCCGAAATAATTACACGGAAACTGTATTCTTTTAAACACCACTTGGCCTATTATATCTAGCCTTTTCTCGGCTAACTCTCACACTTGGACTAGCTCATTTCTATTAATCTGTGTAGCCCACGAGCTGGCTTACCAGGAATGATCTTAACCTGCTTCTGTCTAGAGTGGGAGAATCATGGCGACTCACTGACTCAGCTTCTTTCTCCCAGCCTTTCGTTCTGTTTACTCCACCCACCTATGTTTTAACCTATGAAGGCCAAAGCAGTTTCTTTATTGCTTAACCAATGAAATCAACAGATTGATATATGACACTGCCACATCAGGTCTGGCTTATTCACTCAATATAATCCTTTCTAGTTTCCTCCATTTACCTAGAAATTTCATTTTTCTTTACAGTTAAATAGGAGACCATTACAAAAAGCCACAACCAATCAAACTGAAGAGCTGCTGAGACCAGTAACAGCAAGACAACCCTTTCACCGAAGGCTGACTTAGGAGTCATTGTAGAAAAGGAAGGAGTGAGAAGTTTGTAAGAACCAAAATAACAGGGAATTTTCACCTCTAAACGTTCAGAAGCTACACCCATAAAGTCTCACCAACATGGCTGTCTAAACATGAGCTGAACAAGGACAACACACCGGACACGCTCATGTGGATGTGGTGTTTGCAGAGTCCAGGAACCTCAGCCTGCACAAAGAACTACAGGCAACTAAGGAATGTTTGAGACCTGAGAAACAGTCTTTCCCAAGGGAGAGAATACCAATTGGTTATCCTAACAAATGGTCAGCTCTGAAAATATACATACAAGTAACAGTATATAAACTGAGCAGGTTGTATTTGTGTA
>NC_022027.1:48115896-48143993 GCF_000317375.1 Microtus ochrogaster
GAAATAGGTCACGGATTTGAAAGAGTGTAAGGAGGGTTTGAAGGGAAGAATGGAACTGGGGAAATAATATAATTATATCATAACCTCAAAAGAAATAAGTTTTTTTAAAAAAAAATCAACAGAACAACAGCAAGGCATTCTTTCCTTTCCTCTTCTGGCTAAGCATCAGCAGGTGTGAGAGGGAGGCTGGCCATAAAAGTGAGCACGTACTCATATAATCCTCAGCTCTTACAAGAAGAAATTATGAAATCAGTTCTACCATTTTCCTTTAGGTGGTGTCACTGGGTAGTACATGGTGTCGCTCAGGTCCACGGCAGTTCTCTGTCCTAGGACATGAAGAAGTGAGCACACTTGGGCCCAACCTGGCTCTGACACATGAAGGGTCCAAACAAACTTTTATAGGCCTTGGATATCTTCAATAACGAATATTCAGAGCTGCAATAGAAAAGACACCCTTTGTCAGTGCTTCTCACAATAGAAACAATTTACTTTTGAATTGTACCTCAAATAAAAAGACCTAGGTGATTAAATGACACTCAAGGCCTGAAGACTGAGAATCACTTACATTACATCCTTTGAACAGATTTGAGAATAATGAATTATCCATAGTTAAACTCTCTGCTGCTGATTCTAACCATTTTTCACTTTCTGGGGAAGAATCGATTGATTAGAACATTGGGGGAATAAATTGTGGCTTGCACTGCTTATATCTAACGAATGGGCATTCATAAGATTGCAGAAACATCATATACTTGTCCGTTGTGAGTGCTTTTTAACCATCTTCACCAAATATTATATATACTCTTCAAGATCATAAGTTCTAGAGAGAACACATTGTTTTGTTTTCACTCTTTAAATGAAATCTAAATGATTTCCATTATTTCACTGTGAAAAGATGTTACAATGCTATGTATAAAGTTTCATGTGTATTCGTTCTTCGTGTGTTTATTTTTATTATACTTATTTGCATGTGTTTATGTGTGCATGCATACTACTGATACAGGAAGAGTGTGGAGGTCACACTTTTGATGGCTTATTGCTATGCTCATAGAGCAGAGCATTTCAAAAACCACATTGGAGATGCTTCTCCTTGCAGTAGATGGGAATTAACAGAGAGGCATTGAACTGGTCAATGTGCAAGAAATAAGAGACTATGAGGTGGTTAACTCTAAATAGGTCATGCACATCAGACTTCACTCAAGAAGGCCGAGGGATCATGGTGAAAGAGAAGGCAGAAAGACTTCAAGAGCTAGAGGTGGTGGGTAACATTAAGGAAGCAGAGTTTTCCAAACAAAAGAGGGTATCGCACAGGTGAGCTCCCAGCCCTGTGACAGCATGAACAAGACAGCAGGAGGACAGTACTGGTAACAAAGAATGGAGGAGGACACAATGCTCCACCACTGCTGAGGAGCTAGGAGAGTCCAAGCTGCCCGGAGAGGCAGCTTCCTTTAATCGTGGGATCCCTGACAGCTTGGATACATGCCAGGACAGTCTTTACTCCCAAGACTAGCCGGGCGGCACAGAGTGGAAGTGACAGTGAAGGAAGATGAATTTAGGTGAATCTCGGATTTAGGTGCGAAGGGATTGGATGTTGGAATGAGTGGTTCTAAGGGGACTGGGACTAAAGGTGTGCACTGCTCTGCCTGGCTCTCACTGATTCTTAGTCTGTCCTCTTCATTTCCTCACTTTTTTTCTTGGGCACTGTGGTCTTAAATCCCATTTTTATTAGGTTACTTTATATCATCTATATATTTGCTGAGATTAATTTTTATTGTTTTTATTGACCTGTCTACTTTTTCCACTCCCTTCTCTTTCTCCTTCTCCCCTCCTACCCTCTCTCATAATCCCTACGTTCCTAACTTAGTCAGGAGATCTTGTCCTTTTCTACTTTCCATGTAGTTTAGATCCATGTATGTCTCTTTTTGTGGTCTTCTTTGTTGGCTAGGTTCTCTGGGATTATGAACTGCAGGCTGTTTTTTGTTTTGTTTTTTTTTTTTTGCTTTATGTCTAAAAGTCATTTATGAGAGAATACATATTATATTTTCTTTCTGGGTCTGGGTTACCTCATTTAATATGATTTTTCTGGATCCATCCATTTGCCTGCAAATTTCAAGTTGTCATTAATTTTTTTCCACTGTGTGTGTAGTACTCCATTGTGTAAATGTACCACATCTTTATTCATTCTTTGGTTGAGGGGCATTTAGGTCGTTTCCAGGTGTAGCTATGACAAATAATGCTGCTATGAACATAGCTGAGCACATGTCATTGTGATATGATTGAGCATCCTTTGGGTATATACTCAAAAGTGATATTGCTGGGTCTAGAGGTAGGCTCTTTCCTAATTTTCTAAGAAATCACCATACTGAAATCCAAAGCAGCTGTACCAGTTTGTGCTCCCACCAGCAGTGGAGGAGTGTTCCCTTTACTTCGCATCCTCAAAATCCACTACCACAGTGACACACTTCCTCCAATGAGGCCACACCTCCTAATAATGTCACTCCCTGTGGGCCAAGCATTCAAACACAACAATCTATAGGAGCCACACCTATTCAAATCACCTGTTATTATAGTTAAAACCTGGAGTTTTAATGTTTTTATGATGATATTATTCCCTTTTGCTTCCTTCACCTCTGCAGACAGGGTTACTTTGTGTAGCCATGGATGTCTTTGAACTCACTACGAGGGGCAGGCTGGCCTCATATTCAGAGATCTGCCTGCCTCTGCCTCCTGAGTTCCTAAGTACTGGTATTAAAGGTGTGTGCCATGCTGCCTAATTTTAAAACTTGGCTTTATGTTATTTTACTCTGGCAGTTTATGGGGTTAGGTCCATTCTACAATTCTATTATTCCTTCTACGTAAATGAAGATACTCAGACTTCTGACTTGGCAGCTCCACTGACACTGTGTGGAGCAATTCTTCCTCATTCCTGTCCTAGATGAGACTTCCTGAACCCACAAGTACCTCCTTTGTCTTAGCAGAACAGAAGGACCCCTTAATTGGGGTGATGAAATGACCCTCTACCAGTCTTCCTGTAGCACCATCCAAATAGAAAAGTGAAAAAGAACTCCAATGTCAAGCCCAGACTCCCACGTCATCTCCAGGAATCTGACTCTTGAGATGCAGAGTGTGTAGCTCATCATATCCTAATAGAGTAAAAACATGTGCACTAACTAGGCCCTCGATGGTGTGACTGTGGGAATGGAACATTGCCTTCCTTTTGTTCATTTTAGTTGCATGAAATAAATACTTTCTGAATGGTTTATATCTAGAACTTGGCTGTTCTTTTTTGGGTCTTTTGGAAAATGTGAGTTTTTTTTAACTGTTTGTCCTCATTGGCATTTGAGTATTTCTGGCCCCTCCAGTTTAAAGTCCGATGTGTTTATAACAAAAGGGGACTTACCTCCTAGACCCAATCAAGATACAATTTCCTTTACTCCACTATCCTTTCCACCTGTCAGAATCTCCAGTTATTTTGTGAAGTCTGTGTAGTGATTTTTAGTGCTATATGCAAGAATACAGGAAGTTGTGTCTATCTTTCTATATGTGAACACTCCTGTATTTGTGTTTTACGTTGCATTTTCTGGAAAAAAAATAGAAGCATAAATAAAGCTTGTGTAGCAATATTTAGCAGTTTTGTTTATTAATATAGCCTGTGTCCTAATCTTGAAAATTCCTGTAGGAATTTTTATTTCTCTAATTTCTCTGGGTAGTTTTCTGTGACTCAAAGTCATAATAATTTTGGAACAAATTAGCTTCGGTTTGCACTTCATGATAGTTAGAAGCATAATTTTAGCATCACAAAATGTCAATTTGGTTCCTGGGTTTTTTACTGGCTATCTGTGACCTTAGACAAATGATTTAACCTCCCCAAGTCAATCTTCTCAATGGAAAATTGGGGAAATAATAGACCTCATCCCAAAGGTCTGCTATAATAATTATCAGAGGAGCTAGCATATTAAATGCTTCCTATGAAGAATACATTATGCTACAGACTATTTTTTTACTTGAATTGAAAACATTTTGGAATTATAGTTCTTAGAAGTTTTGTTTTAATGGATTTCTGCTTCATGACATTTATGTTCTATCCAGTGCATAAGGCTATCTGTACGGACTAGGGCTCTGGGGGTCATTGGAAAGACCAGGGCCAAATGCCTCTATTCATATGGGTCTATGAACAGAGAGAGGGGGGAGGGAGAGAGAGAGGAGGAGAAGAATGAGGACTGTACTCTGTACCAGGAGAAGTCATTTTGGTCCTATTTTTGATGTTCACTGAAACAAGACCTTGGGATAGTTATTTGTCTTTGGTGAGTGCTCCTATCTTTCATATAATGAGAAAGTGGAGATAAATAATAAAGAGACTCTATTTGTGTCTTCATTTATGGAAAATTATTTGTTCTTTCAAACTACTAAAAATGTTGGATTGAATAAGTAAAATAATATTTGTGTCACATATTATAGATTATAATATATTCTTCCTATAATAACACATTTCAGTGTACAATATACACTGTAAACTCTTGTGGTCCATATTTTTCCTTTATGATAATATTTAATATAAATATATAATCCTGATAGGAATTGTATTTTTCTTAGTTATTGCTTCTGCAGACTTCATACTTGCCTACAAGACTTGGTACAGTCCCTAACAGAGTCAGTCTGAAGGGGAATTATTTTTCCCAGCAGACTATGCCAATAGAAGTTTTGAGTGAAAGAGCCATGTGATTCAAGTTAATATTGTTATAGTTATAAAGATCATTCTGGATAAGATATTGAGGACAAACTGTGAAGAATTAAAAATAGAAAAGAAGGAAATTAGAAATGACATGGGGTGGAGAAGCTCCTGGCTTGACCTATGATAATAGCAGCTAAGATGGTGTTTCTGAGTATAATTTCAAAGTCAGAGAAATTGGACACAGCATGCTGAGGAAGGCAAGGGGCAAGGGCAATGCCATAGAAGGTAGATTAGAATTAGATGGCCCACAGATGTGTGTGTGTGTGTGTGTATGTGTGTTTGTGTGATGTATTATGCAGCCATATATGCATGGGTAAAGTGAGGGTGAGGGATTGGGTATTCAAATTCATACAACCAGACTAAGACAAAACCAAAAAAAAAATGCAGAGGAGGACAACTCACACCAAAGGGGTGAAGAAGCTAAGATGGAACTTATCAAGGAAAACTGAAGAAATGGCCAACAACAACAAAAAATGGATCTTAGAAGCATAAGATCTGGAATCAATAAAATAAACTGTTTCAAGAAGAAAGATGTAAATCACTGGATCAAGACTTTCTGCAAGGTATAAAGAGATGCAGAACGAAAGTTCAAAACTATATTTAAGAATGTAAAGAATAATAATGGTGACAAGAGTGGTTTCAGTGATGTTAGCAGAGACCCACAACGCTGGCTAGAGGAAGATCAAGAGAGATGAAGGGGATTGTATACTGAGATAGCAAAGCTTTCACTCAAGAGCAATTGCTGCAATTGCTTTTAGAGCAACAATATACGAACAAACAACAAATCTTTTTTCCTTCCTTCCTTCCTTCCTTCCTTCCTTCCTTCCTTCCTTCCTTCCTTCCTTCCTTCCTTCCTTTTCTTTGACTTTTTTAGACAGGGTTTCTCTGTAACATTGGAGCCTGTTCTGGAACTAGCTCTTGTAGACCAGGTTGGCCTCGAACGCACAGAGATCCACCTGTCTCTGCCTCCCAAGTGCTGACAGGTCTGTGTCACCACCACTTGGCTCAAAGAACTAATGTTAAACTAATAAGTGTTAATCAAATTCATAGATAATCAAACATTTAAAAAACTTTTCCACATTTTTAATCTTGTGCACATTTTTAATCCTAACACTTGGAAAGAAGAGGCAGACAGATCTCTGTGAGTTCCAGGCCAGCATGGCCTACATAGGGAATTTTAAGACAGCTAGGGCTATAGAGAGAGACTGTTTGAAAACAATGATATTTTCTACACTAGTAATGATATCTTTCCCATCATACTCTTCTAAACTTATTCTTTTACCTTTTTGCATGTGATAAACTTCTTTTATAGTCTTTTAAATAACTGTATTTTGAATTTATTATTTTCTCTACTGCATGAACTGGCTTTGTGGGAGCCTAGTCTGTTTGGATGCTCACCTTCCTGGACCTTGATGGAGGGGGGAGGACCTTGGACTTCCCATAGGGCAGGGAATCCGGACTATCTTTTCTTCTGATATTCTCAATTGTCAATGTACAGAATTTCAGCTTTTATCTTTAATAATTTCAGACCCCTAGTTTTTGAATTGTGTGTCTTGCTGATCTTTTTCTAATTTCTAATATATCAGTTTTCTTTCTTTGGTCATTAATCCTTAATAATGAAACTATGAATTTTCTGATCTTTATAGATTTTCTATTTTCTCTTACCACATGTTTTCATATTAGCAGTTCTCTCCATCAGTTTTAGAATTTTCTTTACCTTTTTATTTAAATGTATTTTTAAATTTTTCTCAAGGTAAGTGCTTTCTCTGCTTTATTTTTCACTTCTAGTTTTGCTGAACTGTGGCAGAAGAGTGGTTTCATGATTGCTGCTTTGAAATGTGAGTGTACATTGAAATTTTAATTGTAACTGGCACAGATGGCAACAAAAGTATTCCATCACCTTCCACCTACTGAATTTTTAACTCAAGGAAACCTGTACCCATAGCATATATATGTTGCTTCTTTTTCAGTTCATGAATTCTTCTCTGTCTCCAAATTATTTTTGATTCACCAGATGTGACACTGGGTGTGGCCCCTCCCCCCTCTCTTACTTCTGAGCCAACAAACAGGCTTGTTATTCTTTTCTTCTTTAATTCAATTTTTTTTGATTCATTTTACACACCAATCACAGTTTTGCTTCCCACCTCTCCTCCAGTTCTCTCCCCCTATCCACTTCTCCATCTCCACTCAGACGGGGTAAGATCTCCTTCGCATGGGAATCAACAAAGCATGGCATATCAAGTTGAGGCAGGACCAAGCTCCTTCTCCCTTCATCAAGGCTGAACAAGGCATCCTAGCATAGGGAATAGGTTCAAAAGAGCCAGCTCATGGATCAGGGACACTTAGAAATGTTCATTTCTCTTCCTCCAAAAATAAATGATACAATTGTCCCTTGGAATACACAACTATTTTATTCTGGGATCCCTACACTGGGATATCAAAATCCTTTAGTACTGACCAGTTATAAAAATACATGTGACTTATACATCCTCTCACTTACTTCAAACCATTGCTAGGTGACCTACAATATTTAGGACAGCATGAATATTAGATAAAATGTTGCATTATTTGGGGATAATGACAGGGAAAATATTAGTACAGATGAAATATTTTCCATGTACTTGTTGTCTGTGGTTGGTTAAGTACGGATGCAGAATTGAGAGGAAGGCCAACTGTGAGATTTCCAAATCTGTGCGTGCTGAACACGAGCAGCAATTCTCAGTGTGTTCAAAAGGAATTTCAAAAATTATTTGACACAGTTTGATTTGTTTGCAAGGAAAACTGATTGACATGAGAGAAGACATAAACTTATTAGTCAAATTTTAAGAAAAATAGTTTTGCTTAAATGAGAGACGAGATTTTTAAATGAATATCATGATTGAATAATCAGAGTCAAAAATGTTCTTTCATTTGTCACAATTTACTTACAGTTTCAACTATAGCAATTATTATAACCAAGAATGCAAATGAACTAATTTTAAAGAATCTGGTATTTAAATGTCTATAGCATAAGATTTTTCAAATATGGAAAGCATATGTTTTTCACACTGTTTGCATTCTCAAATTTTTATTTTGGAATTATTTCAAAAATATAATTATAAGACAAGAAGTCTTTTTAAATGATAGTAAGAGGGCATGGAAAGATAGCTCAGCAATTAAGAGAGCTTGTTAGCCTCACAGAAGACTCAAGTTCCCTTCCCAGCACCCACATCATGGAGCTCACAACTACCTGTAACTCTAGCCCCAGGGGATCTGATGAACCCTGGCACATAGGTGCATAGACATATAGAAACAGTTTCAATGAAATATTAAAAATGTACTTAAGTGATAAAAATAAGAGATTATAATAAAATTATATTTGTTTTAAAATGCTATCTTGTTTCGTCTGTTTTAATTTTTACTTTTGAGTAGTTTTGAAGTATATAATGCATAAGCTTAGTAGTTCATGTATGTAATTCAAAGATATATGTAGGCTATGTCCTCAATATATTGATAAAGTGCATCATAAAAATGCAACAAACCACAAAAGAATCACATAAGAGAAGGTTGGAGCATAGACTAAATATTTTTGTTTCTCAAACTTGTCACATGATACATAAAATGCAAAATGAAGGTAAAAGATGGACAATATTGGTCTTCTTAAGTGGCTAACAGCTTAGAATACCTTTCTACTAATTAGTGTATAATCTCCACACTCATTTCCTGCTGGAACCAAGATGGAATACTTGCAGGATATTGAAACGGTTTGATGCTCTTTAAAATTTTCTGGTTTTTTAATATAATTCAGATATATTTCAGATTTAAAATTAAGACAAACACTTCCATTACCATGCATAGTTCCAAAGCCATAGCAATACCTAACTTCTATTCTGTTTCCAATCCTACATATCCCACATGGTAACATGAGGGGCATGGGGAACTCCTTTTGAAGTAGACATTTTAAACAGACACATTCAAATATCAGTGCAATTATAGAATACATTTCATTGCACCCAAGTGTGTGTTATCTTTTGAAACTTTTTTAGGCATGGTGGGCATATGTGAGTCTGCAGAATATTTACTTAGTCAAGATATTCTTTTGCAATTAGCTGAGATTGAAAGGAACAAGAGAAGGCAATTACAGCTCTCTGGTCATTTGGAATGCCCATCCTTAACTGTCAGCTAATGGAAGAGGTTAGAAACTTTCTTTCCTCAGACCTTCTTATAATTAATATAGTCATTAATATTATACCTCACAGATGGTAATAAATAAATCACGGACAAGAAAGGCACTGCTTTAGATACATATAAAATATGGTTCTTCTTGACAGTTCAAAAACAATCGTGCTGATGTCCTACTAAAGTGTCACCTCTGCATACATGCAGAAGTATGAGTTCAATGTGTCTACAGCCCCATAGTCAACTCACATGTTTTAAGATGGAAGAATTATGTTTTTGTTAAGTTATGTTGCATTTTTTCTAGCATACTCCTGTGCATATGCGCACACATCTGCACAAGAAGAGGCCAGAGGGTGGTGTTCAGAGTCCATTCTTCCCTTCTACCGTGTGGGCTCATGGTACCCAACACAGGCACAGGTCTTCAAGTAAGGCAGCAAGCACTTGTACTGGATGCCACATCTCTCAGCCCCCGAATCAGCCTTTTCAAGCAATATCTGCAGCATCCGCAAAAGAGAACATGAGATATGAGACACCATCATTTACAGAACTGCGCTTCCCCCATGTGCCATCTCGTCCTCGCCAGTTGCCTGAGTGTGGAACATCTGTGTTTATTTTGCATGAGGAAGTCGTTCCCGGGTTTTGCCAAAATGAGCTTTGATGTGAGACTCTGGGTTTGTGGATTTTCCGTAGGGTGGTGATAAAACTCAAGTGACAGGACGTTGTTTTTTTGTATATAATGCATATTGCATGAAGTCATCCATTTTTAATGACAAGTGTGCTATATTTTTAATCTTTATAGCTTTAATGTGTGCAAGAGGTTTTAATAATTGGTGCTGGGATGGTGGTATCTTCCCAGAAATGTTTAGCACAACTGCTATGGTTCTTTGCCCACAGTTTGCACAGGTTGTAAATTATGAAACTTGATTAGATACACTTGGCAGTTCCTCTCATCTTCTGAGGATGCCAATCTGAAGCATCATGGGTATAAAATATTTCTATTCACACATTTAATATTCACCTAACTAGCCTACATGAAAAACCCAGAGGGAAGGTGATGAGTTCTTAGGAAAATAAAATTGTTCTTACAAACAATTTTGTAAGATTTTCATCCTATTGTTGGATATAGATTTTTACCTATGGAAGTTAAAAAGATTCTCTTCAGAGGATGACCAGTTCATGCTTTAATATTGCTACATAGGGTGGCAGAGCTTTAAGTATTACTAATGCAAATTCTGTCAAGTTTATTTTTTAAAAAATGATTTCATAAAAACATTGAGTTCACTAACAAGCTTCAGTTGGAAATGCATAGAAAATTCAGACTTTAGGAACTTTGACTTTTAGCAGCATCAATTTATTCTTTCTGAAATTATTCTTGTGCAACTTGTATTCAATTCTTTCCATTCAATTATCAATTATTATTTAATTGTCAAAAATTATTCAATTATCCGTCTATAAACTCTGAAAGACAGACAAGAAACACTTACTGAGTCTTTTTGAACCTTACCTCCGTGAGAGCAGGAGGTAGGGAAACCTAAGTTGAAGTCATCCTTCTTAACTTTGTAAGGCCCTGTTTCCACAATAATGTTTCAGAGGCTGAGGATGCTGAAAACTTCAGAGACATAGTGCTTGCCTATCATGTGCCTGAGTTTCATTTTAAGAACAAGGTTATTGTAGGCAAGCAGCAGCAAATGTCTACCCTTTCATCACAAGGTCAATAACAGACCAAAGTGGCATTACACCAAAGTTCAACTTGGGAGAACCAGAGAGTTTACTGGGGTAAATTGAAGAATATAGATGAGGAATTGCTTTCAGCAGCATAGATGACCCCAAAACAGCCTCACCAAGAGGAAGTCTCACTCCAGTGTGGATGACAGCTTCCCTAGAACTGCCACGTGGAGCCCACCATCTCTCAGTCCCAGTTAATGTCTAGTACTTTGAGATCTTCATATTATGAGACTATTAGCAGTTAGTTATACAAATGGTGAGGAGTTAGAGGAAGGAGTATGCGGGATGCCAGGTAACGGTCCATTTCCCTCTTTCTATAAAGTAACATCAATAGTTAACAAGCTCTGTCTTACAGACTAATTACAAAAATCACAGCTATTCTGATGAAAATTCTGGGTGAATGCTCAGAGCACTGTCTTCTACAACACACACGCAAAATGCACACAACATGTGAGCACATACAGAGCTCATACACACATCACACACATGCTTCTCACACACACATAGCACATGCACACCCACACCCCCACACACAAATATTAGTAGATTTGAACTGTAAACAAAGTCTCACATCTCAATAGAGACATAGGAGACAGTATCTAAATAATTCTGAGGGGAAAATTAATTTAAACTGCATTTTTGCATTCATTTGCACAGTTGGAAGAAAACAAAGTTATTCAAGCACATAATTCTCCTAACATCTTAGCTGGTATGCATCCCTTCTTACTCAGCCACACTCATGTTTTCTACATGAGCCTAATGTTGTCATCATGTTGGTTGAGTATAAAATAAAAAGAGTCCATCTCAACTATCCCATTCCCTCAAGTTTTCTTCCCACCTCCCCTTCTCCCGACCTCTTCCCCTTCCGCCCTCCTTTATCCTCCCACCCCCTTGTTACCAATTTTGTCAGGCAATCTTACACATTTCCCCTTTCCAGGTGGATCTATATATGTTCTTCTTAGGGTTCACCCCATTTTTTAATTGGGTTGTTTGATATTTTGATGCCTAGTTTCTTGAGTTCTTTATATTTTTTAGAGATCAGGCTTCTGTCTGATGTGGTTAGTGTAGTCGTAATCAGTAGGCTGCCTTTTTGTCTTATTGACTGTGTCCTTTGCTTTTCAGAAGCTTCTCAGTTCCAGGAGGTTCCATTCATTTATTTATTGTTTCTCTCAATGTCTGTGCTACTGGTGTTATATTTAGGAAGTGGTCTCCTCTGCCCATGCATTGAAGTCTGTTTCCCATTTCTGTTCTATCAGGTTTGGTGTGGTCAGATTTATATTGAGGCCTTTAATCCATTTGAACTTGAGTTTTGTGCATGGTGATAGATATGAATCTATTTGCATTCATCTACACGCTGACATCCAGCTATGCCAACACCATTTGATGAAGATACTTTCTTTTTTTCATTGCATAATTTTGGCTTCTTTGTCAAAAAATCAGGTGTTCATAGGTGTTTGGATTAATACCCATGTCTTTGATTGCAGTGGTCAACCTCTTTTTATGCCATTACCAAGCTGTTTTCATTACTGTAGTTGTATAATAGAGCTTAATGTCAGAGATAGTGATGTCTCCAGAAGATCCTTTATTGTACAGGATTGTTTGGGCTATCCTGGGCTTTTGTTTTTCCATATGAGTTGATTATTGTTCTTTCAAGGTCTGTGAAGAATTATTTGCAATTTTGATGGGGATTGCCTTAAATCTATAGATTGTTGAGAGCAAGGAAAGAGATATTTTCATTGAAGGAGCCAGTTATGGGGCTAGCAAGAAATCTGGCACTAGAGAAATTGCCAGAAATCCACAAGGATGACAGTTACATGCTGGGGTAGACTGTGGAGTCACTGGCAGTGATACCAGGATTTATCCTTACTGCTTGTACTGGCTTTTTGAAAACCTATTCTCTTTGGATGGATACCTTGCTTAGCCTGGATATAGTAGGGAGGGCCTTGGACCTTCCCCAAAGCAATGTGCATTGCCCTCTATGAAGAGTGGGTGGGGAGGTAGGGGCAAAGGTGAAGGGAATGAGAAGAGGGGACGTAGTGGGAATTGTGATTGGTCTGTAAAATGGAAATATATTGTTTTCTTTAAAAAAATACATAAAATAAAAGGAATTTTCTTCTTGCTCCTTTATCCTTAAACTCAAATCTGAAAGCCATGGGCAAGTTTCCTAGAAAACAACAATGAAATGCTACTAATATTTTATAAAGAAAAGAAGTCTATTAATTGTGGAAAAGGAAAATTGAATAAAAGTAAATTTTGCAAGAAGTAACAGAAAATTAGATACTATTATATATTCCCAAACTCCCAGAAATAAAGA
This sequence comes from Microtus ochrogaster, assembly GCF_000317375.1. Taxonomy (NCBI): domain Eukaryota; kingdom Metazoa; phylum Chordata; class Mammalia; order Rodentia; family Cricetidae; genus Microtus; species Microtus ochrogaster. Next base: position 48,128,826 of record NC_022027.1, read on the forward strand.
CTAAGTTATTTGTCAATATAATTGCATAATGAAAATATGTATTTTCTTTTATATCAGGATATGCATATTAATTTTATGAACTTAGACTTTTATAAGAGGCACGTGGAGTCCTCTTCCCAGTGCCTTTGCAGATATTTTTGCCCAGATGACACACTTTTGAACTTTGAGGAGATTTAAAGACCATTTCTGTAACCATTTTCATCTCATTCTTTCTTTACACAAAGGAACAAATTAATAAAATGACTTAATAGCCCATTACCAAAGGTAAAGAGTCCTAATCAAGAAGTGGGTCTGTTTCCACCTTTAAGAACAGGTGTTTTCAACCTGCGGTTCAGGACCCTTTTATCAGATGTTGCCTGTCAGATATCCTGCATAAAAGACACTCACATTAGAATTCATAACTGTAGCAAAATTACAGTTATGAAGTAACAATGAGATAATTTATGGTTAGGGGGTCACCACAACATCAGGGATTGCATTAAAGGGTCTCAGCATTGGAAAGATTGAAAACCACTGCTCTAGAACTCCCTTGTTATTCTCATTTTAAAAATTGTATCTCAAGGATACAAATTTGTGTGTGGGGAAAGAGGGTGAAGGGAGGGAAGAATCCCTTCTCTCATACACACAAAAAGTTGGAAAGGTGTTGGTAATGATTTGGGATTATGAAAACAATTGTAAACAGAAGTAAAAATAAACCTTCAAAAAATCATTCCCAGGATACACTTTAAGAAATAGATATTCCTGATATCTGTCTGTGATTTAGCAAAATGGATTGTGACAACAGAAAGAACATCAGGGATATCATCAAGTTTTAAATTTTGAGTAAGATGCATTGTTCAGTTCCCCTGACATTTCAAACTCACAGACCATTGAACTAGCACAAATCCAAATGTCCAAAACACAGCATGAGGACGAACGAGGCAGGCAGGACAGGGGACTCCCTTCACTCAGATGGACACTGAAGAGTACTACTTGTGAAGCCATGAGAATCCAGCAGGGCAGTGATGGAATATGTCCCGCATGCAGGCCTAGAAACACTAATGAAAAAGTCATACTGGAGTGCCCATGGAGAGTACTCACTTCCAAAGAAGAGCTCAACAAAAAAAGAAAAAAATTAAATGAATTTTTAAATGAAACTATAAGAAAAGTGAAAGAACCTTTTTTCATTCAGGTAGAAGTTCCAGTAACTTTGCTGGGGATACCCTTCCTGTCACATTCCTCAAAGTAGAACAAGTTCTTCATTTATCTCCCAAAAATAATTAAATATTGTTGAGCAAGGGTTTAATATTGCTACTAAATCAGCTGTGTATTAATTATGTTAATACATCCTCTAAAAGTGTTGGGAAAACAAATACAGTAAATTTTTGTCATTTAGAGACAGAAGGAAGAAGGGCAATATGAAGGCAACTGGAAGTGGGCTTCTAGTAGGAATTTATCAGACACTTCCAGATTCCTAAGAGCGATAATGTAAGAAATAAAACATTTATTGCTTTTATTTAATGGTGCAAAATTAACCACTATTAATAAAAAACATAATTATTCCTTTTCCTGTTTCCTTGAAGCAACAGTATAGTTAGTAAAGTTGAAAAGGGCTTTTATGCAAGGTAACAAGAGTAAAATAAAAGTTCACATTTTGATTATTTGTCTAAACTTAATAAATATATAAATGAAAGGAAAAGGACTCCTGGATTTGTAAAAATAAATACTAATTCTAAGAGTACCTGAAAGAAATAGACTCCTAATGGTTCTTGATAATAAAATAATCTATTAAAACAACAAAAAACCAAAATATGCAATGTAATATCTGATGACAGCAACTGTTCTAAAGTGATGTTCCATTTTCAGTAATTCATAATATGATTCAAAATGAAAAATCTCAGGAAAACACACCTACTGCATTCCATATTAAACAAATTAATCAAAAGTGAAATTTAACAGAACTTGTGTCTCCATGTCACAATGAAATAAAACTATCCCACTAGGTATGAAAACATGTGTATTCAAGCTTGGAATTTCCATCTTGTACCTGATAGAGTCTGCCTTTAATATTCTTAGCTTCAGTTTTGTCTTAGCTCTATGGCTTCTCATTCATTCTTTTATGACCACCATCTGTTTGATGAATTTCATTCTTACTATAAGCTCTCTTCCTAATTTCATTTAATTGTGTATATTATTTTGCATCTCATTACCTTCCCTTACTATAATTATTTTGAATTCCTTGTCAGGTAGTTCATCCACTTTCATTTCCTTGGGGTCTGTTAGAGTTATAGCTTTCATTTGGAGGCAGATGCCACTGTGTGTGTTTCTCAAGTCTCTGTATAAGATTCAGCATCTCTTGCTATCTCTTTACCATAGCACAGTTTTCACAGTAAAATACATCTGAGAGCGAAAGGTCAGTGGCAGGGCTGTAGATGCCTTAGTGTTGACTCCAGACAAGTCATTTGCAAATGTGGATTTAAAGGGAGCAGCTCCTGTACAAGCACAGGTTTAACCCATCAGTCTTTCAAATAGTGGCAGGATGTGTCTTTACCTATCACTCATTTTTTTAAATTAATTAATTAATTTATTAAAGATTTCTGCCTCCTCCCCGCCACCGCCTCCCATTTCCCTCTCCCTCACACAATTAAGCCCCCCTCCCTCATCAGCCCAAAGAGCAATCAGGGTTCCCTGCCCTGTGGGAAGTCCAAGGACCACCCACCTCCATCCAGGTCTAGTAAGGTGAGCATCCAAACTGCCTAGGCTCCCCCAAAGCCAGTATGTGCAGTAGGATCAAAAACCCATTGTCCTTGTTCTTGAGTTCTCAGTAGTTCTCATTGTCTCCTATGTTCAGCAAGTCCGGTTTTATCCCATGCTATAAGATAGCACCTGAGTTAAAGCACACATCATAAACAATTAATTATAAAATGAGTGATAGGTAAATAATTAATTTTTTATGATGTGTGCTTTAACTCAGGTGCTACCTTATATGTGTGCTATTAGATTTCCAAGTGTTAATTGATTTTTCACTTGCATTACTGTTTCTCTTTTCTATTCTAATTTTGTTGAAGGATAAAAATACTTTTGAAATGTGCAGAGACATTATGGCCTTGAGCCTGACCTGCTTGCTAAGGGTTTCAGATGCAAGTGAAAATACCGTATTACTATTTCCTTGCATGTTGCTTTTATAAAACTATTGAGATTGTTTCCATTGATAATTTCAGTCAGATGTTCTATATCTTGCTCATTATTTTGTTTCTATTATTGAAAGAAGAGTGTCAAAACCTTTCCATTTATAATAGATTTGACTATCTCTCCTTCTCTTTTAGATCCTTCTTCATTTAATTTGACTTCTGTTATAAGTGCATAAGTACTTGTTAAATATTATCAATATACTATTTTGTTATCATGAAATAAGTTCATGACAAGTTTAGTCAATATTTGAATATTTTTATGATAAAAGTTCAGACATCAGAGATTAAGAATGCATCTCCATTGGTAGAAAGTCTTGCTCAGCATACCCACAGTCATAGGTTCAAGCCTCAGAAATTCAAAAACACAGAGTAACAGTATATGCCTATAATCTGAAAACACCATATGTAGAGACAAATACCTCAGAAGTTCTAGGTCATCATCAGCCACATAACAAGTTTGGGGCCAGGTTGAAATACATGAAACTCTGTCTTGAATACAAAACAAAGTAACAAAAATGTTAGCTATGTTCACCACACTTAGCAAGAAAAAAAAATAGATTAATGAAGACCCAAACAAAAAAAATCTCAAATTAATAAAGAGGAATCCTAATTAATACCATGGGGTGGGGAATTGAGATATCATTATTGTTGAAAAAACTGTATGCAAAAAATGGAAAATCTAGAACAGTGAAGACTTTAGAAAAAAAGTGAACAAACCAATAGGAAGTAGTAAGACCGTGGCCAATAAATGGCCTTCCACCAAAGAAAAGCCCAAGACCAACTGTTTGTCACATTGAATTTTACCCAAATTTTAAAGAAAAACTAGTATGAATTCCTCTCAATCCTTCTTAAAGGACTGAAAGGAGGTAAACCCTTCCAAGTTCTCTACTACAGGACAACATTGCTATGACACTAGAGGAAGACAAAGACACCATCAAAAAACAAGAGCTGTAGGCAGAACCTTGATAAATATCAAGACAAGAATTCTCAGCAAGATCCTATCAATCTGAATCCAATGTCATATAAAATATTTTACACAATGAGCAAATGGAATTAATCCCAGGGATTGTAAAGATATGTTGACATGTATACCAATAAATAAGTCATATTAACAAAAGTACCCACCCCAAGGAGCAGCCATCAATAAATGGTATTAGAAAAGCTGGATACTCATATGGTGAAATAAGCCACGACTTAAATGTAATCCTCTGAACTATGTATCTGCCAGAAGAAAATGTAGGACATTATTCTGGTTACATAAGCAAAACTTGACAAAGGGTATAACATCAAACAACTTTCTGTATATCAAAGGAAACAATTAGAGACATAAAATGTGAGAAAAATAAAAAAGAACTTTTGTCAATTATTCATCTGACATACAAATAATTTTCTAAACAACTGATAACTCAAGAGTAACATAATCCAAATAATCCAATATTTTAAAAAAAAATATAAAATTGCCAATGGTGGTGCACGCCTTTAATCCCAGCACTTGGGAGGCAGAAGCAGGCGGATCTCTGTGAGTTCAAGGCCAGCCTGTTCTACAAGATTGTGTTCCAGGACAGGCTCCAAAGCTACAGAGAAACCTGCCTTGAAAAGCTACAAAAAAATGCCAAAATATAAACGAAAATATGTTCAACATTAGTAAATATCAGGGAAATGCAAAATGAAAGGAGGGTGAGACATCTCGTTCTCTCTAATAAGGTTGTCATGATTTATGAGAAAGCAGGAATCCCGATGAGAATACAAAGAAAGAAAGAGCCTGAAACACTCACTGTCTGGGGGATGTAATTTGTACAACCGTAGTAGACAATAGTGTGTAATTTAGAGAAAATAACAGTGGCAACAAGCAGAACTGTGGTACCACTAGTTGGCTTATATCCCAAAAGAAATTGGTAGGTCAAGGAAGTAGCTGCAACTTCCAATAAAGCATTGCTCACAGTTGATAAATCGTAGAGTCAAAGTTTGTTTCTACTAGCAGATTAATGAATTGTAAAATGTGGTATAAATATACAAAACAGATTTAGGAAAAAACAGTGAAATTCTCTCATTTGCACCTATGTATAAAACACAATTAATAAAAGCTCAGGGACAGATATTGGGGTTCAACCTGAAGACCCGAAGAGTAAAGCAGTCAGCCGCTGGCTCTTAACTCTTCCACAGTCCAAAATGGCGATCCTGCCTCCAGGAATCTCAGAATGAGACTGAGGGTCAGAGCTGTCTCCTCCTGTTTTATAATCCTCTAGCTCTGGGATTAAAGGCATGCACTGCCCAGTTTCTATAGCAAGCTAGTGTGGCTACTGGGATTGAAGGCGTGTGTCCATGTTGCCTGGCTTCTAAGAGTGACCGGTGTGGCTGTTTTACTTTTTTGATCCTCAGACAACATTTATTTATTAAAATATAAATGAAATGGCACTGCAAACATAGACGGAACCACATTGCATTCAGGTAAACGAAACAAATGAAGTGTGAAAACATAAGCATGCCGTGTTTCCTCTTATGTGAAGTGCTTTTTAAGTTGGTCTCATAGAAGTGGAGAATAAACAGACTACTGTTTCCAAAACCCAGGAAAGGTTCAGGGGAGAGGTGAGGTCACAAAGAATGGTTTCCAGATACAAACACGAGGGCTCTGTAAGAGCGATCGCTTCAAGTTCAACAGCACAAAACAATAATTATAGGGGATTTCAAAATGGCAAGCACTGAAGATGTTGAGTGTTCTCAGTGCGAAGAGAAGCTGCCTGAAGCATGCAGTTATCCCGACTGTAGTAGGAGGTGTTGCGTACATGTACTGTCGTCTCTCCCTGTCCCTCATAAATAGGAAAACGGACTTTGAATTCAATTAGAAAGTTTTCTACCTTAAAAAGTTAAACATCAAATAAATAAAGACAATGTTAGTAGAACAAAAGAAATCATCCCAATAGAAAAAGCAGGATTGTAATCTTCTTAACAATGAAGGAATGACCAGAGCCTGACAGTAGTTTATTTGAACAGATCGGTAAAAACAGATTATTCCAACAACAAAACTAATGAAGACAAAAGAGAAAACTCAAATTAGCAACATAAATAACAATAGTAAAATCAGTATGGAATTGACATATTGTGAAATAAAGTAAAATATAAATACCTAAATACATACATTGCATAAACATCCAAATATTTTGAATAACATATCAATTAATTAACTCTCACAGAGAAGGAAATTCCTAGAAACTACATGTGAACCTGTTTCTCTCAAAGATTCTGACTTTATAATCAGAAATCACACAAAAAATAAAAAGCTAAATGATTTTATTAGTAAATTTTATATTTACTTTGAATAGAAATATTTTAAGCTTACACATAGATTAGCAAAGAGTACGATAAGAAAAAGAAAAAGAATTATTTTTCCAGAAAACATTTTTAGGCCCACAATAAAATATCAGCATCATAGTTATCAGTACAGACAGTATACACTGAGCAAACGGAGTCTGCTGGAGCCTTAGCGTGTGGAGATGATTCAGTCCTGGTATGAACTGGGTATGGAATAGAGTAAAAATGGAAATATCCAACAATCTAATTTGTATTGACAGAATAAAAACACAACACTATCCACTGCAACAGTCTTTTAACAAGTGTAGGGTAAATAATAAAAATCAGAGTTAATTCATAGCAATATTTTCTAGAAAGTTTGCAAAAAGGCCAAGTTGCTAAAATGATCTTAAAAATTCACAGCTAATACAAGGTGAGTGTATAATGCAAGGTCAATGTAACATACAGTGAAGAGACCTGAAACATTCTTCCTAAAGAGCAAACTCGGGGCACCTGCCCTCAACAAAGCTCCTAGTTCAGACAATGAAAAAAAGAGAAAGACACAGAGCACAAACACTGGTAAGTGAGAAGTTTTGTACATACACAGAATTATCACCAACATTATATTTATAAGGAGTCTTTAAAATGAAATATACCAGAATTTAAAATGAAGTATAACAGGATAAATGATTCCTCAGTCCATATAAAAAATAAATCAGTTGTATTCCTAAAAATTTGTACAAAACAACTGGAAAGTGAAAAAGAACAGGATTTTCTATAGTTGCATACACATAAATATTTTGAGAAGAATTTATCATGTATATAATGATCATACAAAAAACTATAAATTATTTTGAGGAATTAAAGACAAAAATTACATATGTACGTTTAAAATACATTTAGAGTTCTGTGAAATTCATGGTATCTATTTTCTCCACTTTGATCCATAAATTCTATGTAATCCAGATCAAAATTCCAACATTTTTCATCTATAAATTTATCCAAAATATAAATGCTAACATAAAGAGCCTTGTATAGCAAAGAAATCTTAAGAAGAGCAAAGTTCAGTTTGAGGTATCAGACTTCAAAAGCTAAAATTTAAAATACTCTATTAAAACCAGGCACAATTATTCATACCCATAACCCCAGCACATAGCATTCTGAGGTCTGGACCAGCCTGAGCTGTAGAATAAGACTAGGTTTCAAAAATCACAAAACACATAAAAATATATCTTGCTGCCAGGGCAACAGCAAAAGCTAGCAGAAGAAAGTAGATCTAGCTATAGCCCATGTATACACAAACTGCATTCATTACATAAGCACCAAAGCAATTCAACCCTGGGGGAGGGGGAACCTTTCAAAATAAATAGTATCGGAAAATGAATTTATGAATAGAACAAAATGAGTTTTAATCTTGGCCTTACATCAAATGCTGTGGAACAATCATTGTACACTGTATATAGGTATTACCCTCATTGATTAATAAAGAACTGACTGGCCTATAGCTGGGCCTGAAGAGATTGGGTGGGAGAGCCAGACTAGGAAGATGCTGGGAAGAAGGAAGTTGGCATCTTGGGAGACATGAGATACAAAGCAATCGGGATGGGAAACGGGTAGATGCGGTAATTGAGACTAAGGGTAGCACAAAGACTAATAGAAATGAATTGGTTTAAGTTATAAGAACTAGCTAAAAACAAGCTATCAGCCGAGTATCTATAACTAAAATTAAGTCTCTGTGTAGTTTTTGGAAAGCAGTTGGTGGGACAGAAAACTCCTACATGCAAATATTTTTTGATTTTTTCCAAAAACCAGTAAAAAAGAAAAAAATCCAATAAATTGGACTTCATGAAAGTGAATAAGCTCGACTTTTTGAAATACATCACGAATATTAAGTATGGACTATGAAAAATATTGACTAATTTATATCTGCAAAGAGAATATTGTATTAGGATTCATAAAGTTCTTTAAAATAATAAGGAAGAAGACTATTTGATTAAAACATGAACAGAAGATTTGAGGAAATACTTCAAAAACAAAGTTTTACAAATAACCAATAAACAGATGAAAAGATGTTCAACATCATTAACTAGAGATATGCAAATTAAAGCCACAAAATAAAACCACTTCATCAGCACTAAAACATCTAATTAAAAGTACTAATAATCAATGTTTGTGGAGGGTGCTAAGAAACTCAAACTCAGATTGTGTGGGTAGGAATGTTAAATTTACAATATTTCAATGAATAGTTTTCTAGTTCCTAACAGGTGAATGCTTGCCATTTGTCTCCTCAATTCTTTTCTGGTTTTATTGTGTCCAGTGAGAATCAAAAATTTATGTTCACCATAATGACAGTTTCTTGATTCATTAATCTTTTGATATGCATTTAGTTTTTTTAAACATATCTTAGTCATTGCAATTAATGTCATGAAGAATCTGGAGCACCAATCTCCCCGTAAGGTACTATAAGGTTAGAATTTCAATTTCTTTGGAACTATCCAGCAGAGGAATTGTGTCAGGTACGATTTGGTTTTTAAGTTTTTAAGGAAATTGTTATTCACAATTGAAACACCACAGTCAAACATCCTCTATAATTATCCAACGGATAATATTGAAAGGGTTCTGTTTCTCCACAGCACTTGTCCTGTATGTGAGAGACAGAAAGACACACATACACACACACACACACAGAGAGAGAGAGAGAGAGAGAGAGAGAGAGAGAGAGAGAGAGAGAGATGCAGACACAGAAGAAAGACAGAGAGAGTGAATAAGCAACAGAGAGAGAAAGAGAGACTAGGAATCCACAAAGTAATTAGTATTAGTAATGCTAATGTTAATTACTTAATAAACTAAATACTCTTTAGAAATATGTCTAATCTGATCTTTTTCTGAGTTATGTAAAGCATATTTTATATTATTCCTTCGTCGATATAAGGATTGCATGTATTTTCTCCTAGTATATAGGCTGCCTTTTCATCCCCACTGTTTTCTTCATGGTGAGCAGACATTTTAGTGAAATCTTGTGTTCTTATGGTCACCTGTGCTGTGGTATTCACATAAGCATTTTCAAGGTCAAGGTCAAAAAAGTCCTTGAAGTTTCTTCCAGAATTTGTATAGTTTGGGATCTAATGTTTAGGTCATTGGTCCACTGTGAATTAACGTGGCCATGTAATTTAAGATCATCTTTCAGCCTCTTTCCTCTCTTTAGTATGGACATCCAGTCTTCTAAATGCCATATAAATTCTTATACAAGTTCAGGTACCCAAAAAAGAATTTTAAATGTAAGTTGAAAAGAGATTTGTGCACAAAATAATATTTGCTTTTGTGATATGTAGAAATACAAATATATCAATATATACTTTTAGATATGTAGAAACAGAAACTAACAGCATGAGTGGGTACTCTAAGACAAACTGAAATTTCTCCTCACTTCACATTCCCTTCTCAGGGTCTCTCTTGCTTAGGTTTTGTTGACTTGACATAAACACAGATATATTTGAGAAGAGGGCCTTTCCACTGATGAATTACCATTATCAGACTGTTTTGTGACCATGTAGGCCAGGTATTTTCTTTATTGCTAATTGATGGATGAGGGCTGAGGCCACAGTAGACAGTGCCACCCTGAACAAGTGGGCCATGATTGTGTAATAAAGGCAGCTGAGTAAACCAGAGACAGCAAGTCAATAGGCAGAAGTCTTCCATGATGATCCTTCAGTTCCTGCCTCTGTGCTCCTGCCTAAGTTCCTGGAGTTCCTGCTCCAGTTTCCCTCAACCATGATGAACTCTAACGTGGAAGTATAAGTGAAATAAACCTTTCCTGGCGTAAGTTGCTTCTGGCCAAAATGTTCTATCTCACCAAAACAAAACAAGCTAGTCCCTTTCTGAGCATGGGACACTGTCCTTCAACCTGACAGTATTGTTCTCTACTTTGGGGTTATAGGAACTCTGAACTTCTGACATTTCAGGAACAGTGAGGCTGATTCTATTGTCAGGGTATGGAGCTGCTGTTGGGTTTGCTCAAAACCATTCCCTCAGATCTCTGCAGGGATAGATTCTCCTTGCATGTGGTGTCCAGGGGCACCTTTCCAGTGCCTGCCTACCTACCCTGAGTACCTATTTACTATACTGTTACTGTATCGTTTTCACATGAACACCACCTTTGGCCCTTCTAGTCCCTTTGATCTTGTCCTGCAGTTGAACATTCCTAATAGTCCACACAATTTACCATCTGTCACATTTATAGATTACCAGTCCTTCTCCCCCTCTATCCATCTGGAATATAAGTTCTCCTAAGGCACATCTTTGTGCTCATTGATAAATCCTCAAGGCCCAGAAATAGAAGTGTCTGGCATCCAGCAATTAGTATACTCAACACACATTTGTTGAATGAATAAAATTCTATCAAGAGATTTAAAATAGTATCCTTCTTACAGAAATGTATTACTGAATATGACAACAAATGTTGTTTTCTTAGAAGTGTACATTTAATTTTTGAAATAGCCTTTGTATCATGTAGCCCAGACTTTATAGTTGCTCCTTTGGGTTTCTTGGGAAGGTGTGGGAACTGACTATTTGAGAGTTCTCACTGGATAATGAGCTCCAAATGGATGAGGGGGACTTCTGTAATGCCTCAGGACTATGATTTCATTGATAAACTACAGTGATTATCATAATGTGAGGCAAACTCAAATTAAAAACTCAGAACAACTTATAAATATTAGCTAAGGGCATAATTATTATCCATCTTTATGAACAGAAATGCTTAACAGACATTGATGATTGCATTAAGGGAGACTGGGCAATCGCACTATTTGATCATAAACTAGAAACTAAATGCAATGTTTACAGTTAGAATTATTCTAACCACATCCTTATCAACCAGAAAATAGTTTAGTGATAGAGCGCAGAGGGCTTTGAGTTAAAATAAATAAGGTTAGAATGCCAACTTGGCCACTTATTAACCAAATGATCCTAAGGAAATTAAAGGATCTCAGCTGTTGACTTTCAAGCATCTAATTCCTTGTCATTAAAGCAGATAATAACAAACTTAGAGCATGATTTCAAGGACTAAATGAGAAAACCCAAAAGCCTGGATTAGGACTAAAACCTGATAATGGCAAATCTAAATATTTTCTCAGTGACTTCTGAACATTTGAGATACTGGGGTGACTGAGGCATGGTATTTAATGGATACTCTTAAAGATCTTCCAGAATTACTGGGAGCTAAATCAAACAAATATTGTGAAAGTACTGATCAGTTAAAATATTTATGAATGCCCAATAGTTTCAGGTACTTGGGTGAATCTGGAACTGTAACAGTGCTCTTTGCAGATGTTACCGCAACCTACATTGACCTTGCCTTCTAATGGGCACAAATAATGTATGTGTACAGATGTGTTCAATTTCTGGTGATTACGAAAAGGAACACTGACAGTAAAGGACAAGTAGGGAGAGGCTGCTGAGACGTGGTGCTGTGAAATGATCTTTTGAAGGACATTGGACGTGAGACTTGAGCCAACTGTGTAGTGTTCTATACAAGAAGAGCGTTGCATTCAAAGAAACCTTTAGCGAAAGCTCCTAAAGTCGAGTGAACTAGAAAGGGGCAGCGAGAAGCTGGTGGCTCTGTTCTCTGTGAATTAGGAAGAACAGAATGACGTCATACATGTCTGTGCTAGCTTTTTGTAAGCTGGTGCAGTGAACATTGCTCATTATATGTAAGCTTTTCTGGGTGATGTCTAAGATAAATAGAGAAAACACCTGACATCCCTTTTATTTCTGCGACTTATTTTTCATTACTTTGCTTTCATCATCACTAATCTCTGAAATTTATTTATAGCAAATTTGGGCTGAAATCTAATGACATCTGATAGCATGTTCTGGAAAAAGAACTTTCTTCTTTCTTATGATCATGAAAGGGAGCTACAGACCAGGTGCAGCACTCTGTTTAAGGTCACAGTATAGATAACTATAAGACGGTAAATAGATATTTTTCCATGTTTCAAGTTCCTAAGACAAATCTTTAAGTCAATTGTGAACATTTAACACTAAGGGAAGTGTTGGAAGGTGAGCACAGTTTAGTATACCTGTGAAAAACAGAGCTGAATGAGAATTTCACAAAATGATAGTCTTCTCAGGGGTCTATAAGTTTATGGTTATTTTTATGAAATAGTTAAATATTTTATCACTTTGCAGCATAGTTTAGAAATGAGCAAAGTGATTTTCAGAAAAGAAAATCAAGATTACAGAAAGTGTAAATTTTATAATTTAATAGGGCTATTATTTTAAATAAGAATGTTATACAGTTGTTTAAGACAAATCAATATCATCAAAATGTAAACAGGCATTAAAATGTCAGAAATACTGGCAGCTACAAATGCTGCAAGGAACCATTTTATGGAGACTGACAGATCTATGGGGGTAGATCTAAGAGTCCTGTAAAGAGGCCATCATTCATTCAACAAACATTTATTGAGTAAGCTAGACAGGAGATGAAAAGTGCCTATCTGTATAGCCCTTCACATAACATTCCACATCTATCATTCCATTTAATAGTGTTACGGTCCTCGGAGATATATATTCTTATGAGAAATAAAGAGATTCAAATGGATCTGCATAAATGTTCCTACTCATAAGAAAACTAGCAAAGCATTCAATAAAAATAACTCTCGCCTATTAAAAGCATTAAGTAAACATGCTAGAATTGAAATCCAGGTGCTTTGTGAACACATTCCCTGATCTTTGCAGCAACCCGTGTTAAATAACCTCCCTATTCATCTGTACAAAGTTACCACAATCATATTTTTCATTCCATATCCTTAATTTGTTTTGACTAAAGAGTCTTACCACCAGAGGTCATGGGAAGGCTGGCTTGTAAGGCGTTTAATTCCAATTGAGAAGTGATGTCTATTTGGAGACAGGGAAGAGTAAAGTTGGAGAGGAGTGTGGAGAGCACTAATTACATAAGAGGTTCCATGTTAAGAGGGCAGAGCAAGAACAGGAAGAAGGAAGAGAAAAGTGGGAGCAGACAAAAGTCACAGCACTCTCTAGGTAATTTTCTTTTGTTGCCTGCATTTTGCAAGGAACTTTAGTGCATATTGTTTCAGAATGTAAAGATAAAACTTTGACCCAGCCTGATAGTCACAGATGTTTCTTGTTGCATGACCCCTAACGTTCAGTTCCCTTAAGTCTTACAGAATTACCCCCTATGAATGTTCATTTTCACATCTAATCTACTAACTCTCTAATTTTTATTGGACTTTGCTGTTCTAAGAGTACTGTGGTAGAACTGTCAACAGAAAGACAAAAGTCACACAAACAGAAACAGTTAAGGAGGATAGCTCTTGTTTCTCTTTCTGCTTTCTCTATAGCTTTTCTTTTCAAGACTGGGGCACGTCTTCTTTCTAGCCCTGATCAGTAAACCCAATTTATCTTCTCCCTCATCCAGCCACTGACATCTGCCCTCACAGATGTATTCCTTCATCGCCCTTCTCCACCCCACTGGCATGGTAACAACTCCATTTCCTGAATCATTCTAAGAGTTTGTGGTTTTTTCATGGTTTTAGATTGTGTGTGTGTGTGTGTGTGTGTGTGTGTGTGTTGTGTTTCTGTGGTGTGGTGTGGTGTGGTGTGTGTGTGTGTGTGTGTGTGTCTGAGGATGTCAGATCTCCTGGAGTTACAGGTGGCTATGGGTTATCCTACATGTTCATAGGGAAATAAACACAGTTCATTTTCAAGAGGAGTACGTATTAACATGTTAACAGTACATCTGTCCAGGCCTCGCCTCTAATTTTTGTTGTCTTTTCTTTTTCCTTTCCCTTTCTGACATCTACAATGTCAGTAGAAGCAACTATCTGGTGCACAGATTGAATCATGTAATATCTCACATTTTATCCGCTCTCCTACTTGCCTACAAGATCAACCCCAAACTCTTTAGCTTGGCTTTAAAGGATCTCAAGAAGCAATCTCTGTATTAACACTTTCTTAGTATCCTTAGCAAATCTTACTCTTAGAAAATTTATGTTTCTGTTTAAAAATTAAAATATTTTGGCTTGAACCTTAACTGTGCTAAAACAGAATTGTTGATGCCCACCATATCGTCCATCTCTCTTCCTTCTCTCCTGCTGTGACTGCTAATCTTGCTCAGGTTCTAGAATCACCTAGAATGCAAACCTGTGGGCATACCTGTGAGACAATGTCTGTATTAAGTTGATAGTGGTGCGAAGGCCTTCCTTAAGTGTGGGTGGCATCATGCTGTGGCCTGAAGTTCTAGAATGACGAAAAGAGAGACAGTGAACTGAGAACCAACACTGGCCTCCTCCTATTTCCCCATGGCAGTTCATGTAACCTCCGGTCTCCAGCTGCAACCATGCTGTCCTTTGCCAGGATGGACTTGACCTTCCAACTGTTAATTAAAATAAACCCTGTTTGGGCTGCTTTTGTCAGGCATTTTGCCATGGCAACATGACCAGTGACCAGAAAACATTTTAGCAAATGTCACTATTTGTAACTTTTATAATTAGTCTTGATTCCTTTCTTTTCCTCACAGTCTGAAATTATATCACTGCGCCCTACCAACTTTTGTTTAAAAGACCCCCACCTCTGGAGTTCAAAAACTGCCTTATAGATTGTAAAGGGATCTTAGGGTTCTCTGGTTCCCTGTATGAGTATTCTCCCTCTTCTCTTCTCTTCTCTTCTCTTCTCTTCTCTTCTCTTC
>NC_022027.1:48144093-48155392 GCF_000317375.1 Microtus ochrogaster
ATCTTAGGGTTCTTCTTCTTCTTCTTCTTCTTCTTCTTCTCTTCTCTCTCTCTCTCTCTCTCTCTCTCTCTCTCTCTCTCTCTCTCTCTCTCTCTCCTATAATATCCAGTCAAATGTCTGTCCAGTCTGTGCTGACACAGTCTGGAGAGACAAGATTTACTTCTTAGCTCTGCCACGCCATCATCACAAAGCATAAATTTCACATCACAATCAAATGAAAGAGAAGGATTGCTAATGCTAAAAGACATTTTAGGCACTGCAATAAACTAATTAACTCTCTTAAGTGAGTGTATTTGAATAAAAACTTTATCCTCAAGTTTCTTACAATTTCTTTGTCAAGTCCTCTAAACTTGATTTTTTATTGATATTTTTAAAATCAATTCATGTAACATCAAACCTATAAAAGGTTCATCACAGACCAAATACCGCTCTAACCTTGTAAGCTTTCACAGTAAAAACTGTCTTTTTTATTTATACAAGTTTGGGAAAGATACAAATATAATCATAACCCCCAAGGCAAAATTTTATGGCAGTTTTGAGAACTCTTCACTATAAAACTACTCAAGCCTACAAGCATAAAAGTTCCCAATAAAATTTGTTTTAGATACCGGCAATAAAACATTCTTTGCTTGCTCTTAACTCCGAAGTTTGGACTCACAGCTGTCCAGATGCGAAAGATATATTTCAAATCTCCTAGCCACAGATTCACAAATTTTTAATAATCCTCAATTGAGACACAGTGTTATATATTAAATATTATTAATATTTACTGTGCAATAGGCATATGCTCATGTCAGCAAAAATTAAAAAGTGGGCTCATACTGGAGAAGTCGCAGTGCTGTAGAAATCACTAAGGCACCTAAAAGAACGATATTCTCTGGTAAAAATAATGTGTGATTCCATCTGAGAATTCTTGTGACTTTTTATACCTGACTGTTTCATGATTGAAATTGAAATAATAAAGGAGAAAGTGTGCAAGTAAGCATATAAGCGATTCATTCTGGGAAGTCTTGGGAAAGGTATGTATTTAGCACTGATTGCATTTGCATGGCCCATTCCCTCCCTATTCTAATCAGTACTCTGGGCAGACACCACTGTAGGCACCATTGTTTTCCAAGAAAACCAGAAGCCCTCTGGCGCTGGACTCTAGAGAGCTTAACCAGCATGTTGCCATCAGACCTGAGATCCTGACATTAGCTGACTCCATCCGTTGCTCTGGCTTCCTTTTTTCTGCACTCCGTAGAATGAAGCCAAGATTCCTTCCTGTGGCATCCTTACCCTTCCACTGTGGAGCTGAAGCTCAGCTTAGCTCTAGACTGAAAATTTCCCTTATTTGATCTCGGGCTTATGAGCTGTCACTGTGACTGGTAGAAAAGGGATTGTGGGGAGGCATGCAAAAACTTGGCATCTTGTTGGTTTATATTTTAATTGTAGCAGGGTCACTTTCTTTTTTTAATTTTTAAACTTATTTTTCTTAAGAAAACTATCTTTTCTCATTTTACATAACAATCCCAGTTCTGACTCCCTCCCTTACTTTCTTTTTCTCCACCTTTTCCCCCCACCCCACCACTCCTCAGCAAGTTCACCTTTTTTCAAGGGGTGATTTCCTCATTTATAAACTGAAATGATTTAATTCCTATTGCCTTCTTGCTGGAGTCTCTTTACCAAGCTCCTTTTGAACCCATTGAAGGATGCTCTTGATGTCACTATAAGTAACCTCTTCAGCATAATTCAGATTCAGGAGAAGCAAACCTTGAGACAAGAGTCCTATACTAGTGACTCACTAAATAAGAATTAAGAAGAGAGAGTCCTGTAGGAAAACAGACAAGACAGGATTAGAGAAGAGAAGACAAGATAAGGTCCTATTTCATGCAGAATTAATAATAATATATATTGTTCATTCTACAATATACATATTATATATATATATATTATTCAGTTTTGAATGCCATGAGATATTAATTATTTCTGTGAGAAGTTGTCTTCATAGTCAAGCTCTCATGGTTATCCTGTAGTTTTTCCTGTATACAGTACATAGACTATAGAAATGTGTATTAAACAATTGTGTTCACAGTAAGCATTTCAGTCAATCAAAAGCTTTTGGTGAAATTTGAGAGACCTCAAAAGGCATGCATGAATGTTCAACCACACTGATGCTGGCATTGTTTTTATCTTACTCCTCTGTTATTCAGAGTTTGCCTGAGCTTGTTAGCTGTTTCTCATGTGACATTAATCAATCAGAGAGCCATTATTTAAACTATGTCAATTTTTTGTTGAATATTATGCATTGAAAGTAGACCATGTGGAGCTAGGGTGGTGTGTCAGTGAACAAAAGTTCTGACACGAAAATGTAGGGACCTCAATTCAAATCCTTAGAACCCATTTAAAAGTCAGGTGAATGTGGCAAGCATCTGCAATCCTTGCATTTTTGTGGAGACATGAAAAAGGAGAATATCATCAAACTTATGGGTCAGATAACCTGTATGTGCAGTTGAGAGAAAACAGAAAAGGTCCTGTCTCAAGTGAGAAACTGGAGGGAAAAACACCAGAGTTTGTCACATACGTACCTACACCCCTCCACACACACACACACAAAGAGAGAGGAAATCCAAGCGGAACTTTATCCTCTTTCAAAGAACTTTTGGTTGTTTTGCATTAAAATAGTTTAAGAAGCAAAGGAAACAGAATTATTATGAAAAATACATAAATTATTGTGTTCAAGTGATTAAATGACATGTATCATTGTGAAAATAAAAAATGCTAAAAATATTGTAGCACACATATACATGCTATATGTATCAATGAACCACTGATAGAGTTTACATTTTCTTGAAATTAAAAACAAGTTAAGCAATATGGCTGTGAAGCTAAATATAAGTGCATGCCTCTTCCAAAGTAGGACCATGAAGATGTTTTCCAATAGCTTTTTAAATTCACTATCCCATCACCATTCAGGAGCAGAAGAAAGTTGGCTTCTGCATCAATAGTCCCTTGACACTAAACAGTGAAACTGAAGTAAAGGTTAATGATAGTTTAAACCTTTTTCCCCTTCCTTGTATTATTTTACTGTTTAGTCATTTAACATTTATGGAGGTTGGTGAAAATTAATTTTGGTTTTTATTCACTTGTTTCAGACATACTTAAACTGAAATAGTTTGATTATTACATGAACTATAAGGGTAAGGAATCATAACACTTCTCCATTGAGTAGAACTGTTTGTCTTGAGTTTTATTTGCTGGTCTACAATTGCCTCCAATATGAATGAGGGGACAGTACATTACTTTAACCTGAATTCTGAGTTCCTATGAGGTTGTTTGGGTGATGGAAGGTAATCCAATATGTTTAGAAAAATATTTTTAGTAACTAGAGGCATTATGTTATTTCATATAAACTAACAAATTCTGTTATGAGTTAGTATTTACCCACAATCACTACAAACACTGGAAAGAGGTGTTCTGAAGGATGGGTTCCAAATGAATAATAATTATTCAGGTTTTCCTCAGGTATAAAACAAAACTAAGTCTAGACTTTTTAGGTTCTTTGGACTCATAGTTCCTGAAACTCAGAAAGGTATCGTCTTTCAGTAATCCTATAAGAACTTGAGACTTCAAGTAAGAAATTGTAAGTGCACTGAACAACGTTTCTACCCATTGTGTGCACACTCGGGTCTTCCAAGTCACCCCCCCCACATACACATGTAGTAAATGAGCTGATTGATACCAACAGACATATCTTGGAAGTTGATTTAAAACTTAGAATATCCAGTGTAGGCTTAATCTACTTGAAGCCTGCTGATGAAGAAGTATTCTTAAGGAATCTTCTTGACTGACACACATTACATACCATCTAGTTATATCTAGCTATATCCATTTTGTTTTAAATAATGCTAGGATAATCTGTCACTAACATTGACAATTTCATTGATTTATTTGTTCATTTGTCTGCCAGATATTGGTGAATATTTATCATATGTCAGGTACTCCAATGAGTACTGGAAAGAATAGAACAATACCATACATAAATGTTACCTTAGCACCCTGGAAAATCACAACCTGTGTGTTCTGATGCAGGCTACATACAGCATATATGGCAAAGAGTTCTCTCCATGAGTCACAAAAGGTTTCTTTAATCAACTGACTCTTCAGAATAGGCCTGATAAGAGTTGCCATAAGTCATTCTGGAGGGATAAAGGGAATCTAAAAGATTGGGCTGCTTTTTCCCTTGAAAGGATTAGCTCTAATATTGGCTATATTTTTCTCTTTTTAAATATTTTTCTTTCTTTGTTTGTTTTTTAAAAAAACTATCTTTTCTCATTTTAGATAAGAATCCCAGTTCCCACTGCCTCCCCTTTTCCTGTTCACTCCACATTATCCCTCCACCCTACCCTCCATCCCCTCCTCAGAGAGGGTAAGGCTTCCCTGGGTATGTCAACAAAGTCCAGCAGATTGCTTTGAGGCAGGACCAAGACACTTTCCACTATTCCTAGGCTGATCAAGTTATTTCTCCAAAGAGAATGGGTTCCAAGATGTCAGTACAAGCAGTAGATTGGGAACATGTGGGTGAGGGAGAAGGCAGAGCAGAAGGGGACAAGAGGGGAGAAGGGGATAGGGGAGGAGAACTTGAGGGAACGGGATAGTCAAGATGGGGGAAAGATAGAAATGGAGAACAAGGAAAGAGATACCTTGATTGAGGGAGCCATTATGGGGCTAGCAAGAAACCTGGAACTAGAGAAATTCTCAGGAATCCATAAGGATGATCCCAGATAAGACTGAAGGATTAGAGGAGAAGGTGCCTGAACTAGCCTTGCATGTAATCAGATTGATCACTATTTTAAATGTCACCATAGAACCTTCTTCGTCCAACAACCAATGGAAACAGAGGCAGAGATCCACAGTGGAGCACTGGGCTAAGCAACCAAGTCCAGTCAAAGAGTGGGAGGAGTGAGAATATGAGCAGAGAGGTCAAGGCCATGATGGGGACATCCACTAAAACAGCTTACCTGAGTGAATGGGAGCTGACCAACTCCGGCTGAACACAGAAGGAACCAGCATGGGACCAAACTTATCCCTCTGGATGTGGGTGACAGTTGTCTGACTGGGGCAGACTGTGAAGCCACTGGCAGTGGCACCAGGATTTATCTCTACTGCGTGGCTATCTTTTTCACCTTTTCAGAAACATTCACAATGGTTCAAAATAAAGTAAGATATAAAAAGTAAAGCATGAAAACAATGTGAAATCGTTCATATTCTACAGACTTCTGTTTAAATGACTTATTCACGTGAGGTTGAATCAAAGCAGATGGTGTACAGCAGAGATTTAATAAGATGGATGCTCCCCCTGAAATAAGCTCTGTGGCTGGGTTGTTTTCTTAGTCAAATTATTTGCTGAAGAATAAAATTAGTTTCTTAGGTACCAGCACTTCTTGTTTAATAACATCTTATAGCTCTACCAGTCAATATTAGAATCTATGGTCTGTAATATAGCCGTGTGATCAATCAGGGCGTCTGGGATTACAACTTATCTCACACAGAACTGTTGTATAATTGCTTTTGTGTTTCTCCATTTGTTTTTTTTTTCTTGTAAAAGCAAAAAAAAAAAAAAAAAGGCTGAGTATATTAACAAGCCAGCTGTTAGCACTTCTTTGATATTTCCCCGTGGTCTACTCCATTAGAGGGGGCTAAGTTCTTAATATCAGTTGGATTTGTTAATTATTGGTAAACAGTGCTTTGTGAGTGTAGGGTAATGGATTGGTTTTGTGTGTTTAATTTTTTAATGTGGCAATTTGTGGGCCCTCTTGTCTTTAATGGGTTTATTTAAAAATTCCAAGAAGTGTAATCCAGATTTCCAAGTGTTCTGCCAAATTAAAGAAAAAGAGTACTTTAATTTAATTGCACAGCTAAAGCAAATATAATTCTTAGTTTTTGCTTAAAAATTTACTTCCACTTCAGGTGGTCTTGGGTCACATACACTGTACCTAATGCCATAAGGGAATGTGGAAAAGGCCACTGCATTTGCGGCATGAACCAATGCTGTATTCAATTATTCATTTACTCACAATCTACTTTATACCAAATTTGAGTTAGGCTTTGTGGAAATGAAAGCAATGGTAACGATGGGTAAAATCTCACCCTTGAGACTCCTAAATAGCTGATCCTTTGAAATGAAGTTCAAGGGCACTTGGTGTGGCATTTGCTTTTCTATAGGAGACAAAGGCAAGCGCTCGTAAATTATGTTATAGAGAGCCACCAATGCCTCATCCCCTTCTTCTGGCTGGTAACCCAACTCTGAGATAGAGCAATTTATGCTTTTACAGACCCATCACAAGGAACATCCACAGGGAAAACAAAAGACATAGCTCTGTACTTTTAGCCTTCAGGCACAGAGATAACAGGAATAATTTATTTCACTGGGAGCATTGTTGAAGTGAAAAGATGCCCTGTGCTGACTGAGCTCATTTAGAGAACATCTCTGCCATGGGCCCGGTGGCACCTGCTCATGGAAACCTCACCTTCTCCTATGGGACCATCTTCATGAAACATCCAACAACTGGAAATACTGAGAAATGCTGAGAGCAAAGTAACACTGAGTTGCTTTTAGAAAACATCAGAGCAGAGTCTTTGGCTTTCTGAGACAGGACTCACGTTTCTTCCTGAGACAGAAGAATAATAACATGGTAGTGCCTTACAACTGGCCCCAGCTGATAACCACTTTCAAGAGCTGACTCCTAAAAATTGGCTCTATCTACCCCAAGAACATCCTAAAATTGATCACACATCCAACTGGAAGATTTACAAGGCAATGGGGTCCCTTCACTTATCTGCATATATGGGTCCGCGGAGAACAACAGTCCAGAATGATCCTCCCCTTGGATCCAGTCTGGAGGCAATGTGAAGTGCAGGTATGTCCCCTGAGCCTTAAATGGCCTTCAACAGACATGCCCTAATGAAGCCAAGTTAAAACTCAGTAATAAATTAATGAGAATGTGCTTCTCGGTGGCAATCATCCATCCATTCCCTCTCTGAGCACCTTTTAATTATTGCTATTAATGGCAGAGTGTGGGGGTCACTGATCTCACAGAAGAAGAAAACTTTTCTGGCTTTCAAGGTAAAAATGTGCAACCTTCGCGTTTTCCCAACATAGAATAAGCAGCATTGGCTCCTTCTGGGAGGTCTGCATCAAATTCTGGGTAATGAAGGTGCTTCACCTGGCTGAGAAGAGACAGTGTAGGCTTATTTTTGTTCTCTCCAGAAGGAAACCATCCTCTTCAGCTGTTCGCCACTTGCAAATAGTGGTGAAAGAAGCATTATTCCCCACAGGCCTCTGTCCTCGTGGGGTGCCTCACCAGCTTGTAAAAGAGACAGGCATTACTTTCTCCCACCTCCCATTTCATTGTTCATCCATCTTATGCCTAGTTCAAGCTATTCGTCTGTGTGCTGGTGATCATCACAGCTACAGACTCTTCATGCGTCTGACAGCCTCTTACACACAGCTAAGACGTTTTTCAGTCTGCTCAGGATTTTGTCAACGTGGCATGTGTTGGTAGTGATTTCATTTCTCGGAGAATCATGGAGTAAGCACATGGAGCGAGCATGTCCCCCCCCCTTCCTCCAGTGCTACTGTACGCAGGATATCTTGCAAATGCAGGGATTTTCTGGGTTACCACTGGTCATGTATCATTATCGTGGAAATTATGATTTCATATGTCACCAAGAAAATGAAGAGCAATCCCCATGAATTAATAATCTCTCATCATTTTTTATAGTCAAAAAAGATAACCGAAGTATAGAGGGTGCCACCCTTGCTCTGAAAAGCGAAAGGTCACCATCAAGAACTCTGCAGAGTTCTGTGGCATCTGTGGCCATCTGTGGCCAACTCATACCCATTGAGGACCTGTTTCTTCCTTCAGTCAACAGTCCATGTGCTCACTTCCCCCCACAAGGAAAAGGAAGAATGTAGATATGTGCGTTTCCCAGTGATTTTTGAGTACTGCAAGCTTTGTTGCATTTCAGTTACTACTCTTTCTTTAGCCTGTTCCATATATATATACATATATATATATATAAATAAGTGATTAATTATGATAGAATGCTCATAATTAAGGAAAAATACACTCACAAATACACACATGCAAGCACGCATGCATGGATGTGCAACAAAGCTAAAATGCATCCATGCTTTTATTAAACTACACTTTCAAGTTTTTTCACTGCTAATAGGTAACTCAACACAAAAATAATCAGGCACATCTCTGTGAGTTCAAGGCCAGCCTAGTCTACAAAAAGAGTTCCAGGAGAGCCAGGGCTTCGAGAAACTTTGTCTCAAAAAAAAAAAACAAAAAAAAACAAAAGTAATAGTACTACTACTACTGCTACTAACAACAACAATAACAATAATAGTAATAACTTCATTGTCATTCCTAAAGAAATTTTTTATTTTTGCATGTTTAATGCATTGTAGAATGTGTATGTATTGTTTTTAGTCATTACTTTCAGCAAGGAAAAAATATTGATCCCAGACAATGTGAAAATTTCCTTAAAACAATGAAAATTAGAATTTAGTACAGGTAGCCAGTTCTTGATGCAGGAAGCTGTTATTGAGGAGAAACATGCAGCTGAAATGCTTCAGTTCTGACTTTATGAACACTTCTTAGCTTGTGACTCAGCATCGGCTCAGCAAAACTCTGTCTTTTCTCCTCATGGACACTTGCAATCCAAGTTCTTCAAAGCCCGTTTCAAACCAGAAACCTCCCTTGAATTAGTAACACTGCTATGGTATTTTCTTAGATTCTAATGCGGTTGCTATTAGAAAATGTCATCAAATTAGAAGCACTGGGTGTGAATGAAGCTCAGCAAAGCCTCTTTCGTTGAGATGAACTCAAAGTCAGACCCACAGGCTTTGAAGCTGTAGCCTCCGTTCGTCCTTCAGGGGACCTGGGCCTTATATCTCCTCCAGTTTCTCCACGGACACGAGAGACACTACCACTTATTTGCATCTTCATAAGTTCCAAATATGTATCTCTTGTTGCCTATTTTATGATTTAGTTTTGTTCAAATCATACAGTCATGAATTTAAAGCACTGTGAGTTAATGAGGAATCTGAAGCAAGCAGTAGAAGGGCTGCCTGAGTTCGCTGTGTAGGTATTTTTTAAATAAATGTTTTCTACCCCCCAGCTCCTCCCCACCCACACAATTCTACATTTTTTTGCTCTCTCATTGAAAAACATACAATATATAAAAATCATAAAGTAATATAAGATTAAAAGCAAATAAGCAAACACACCTGAAGAGAACAAGGCAAACAACAAATAAAAGAAAAACAAAGAGTCAAAGAGAAAGAACAAGGAACACATGCAGATGTAGAGACACACACAGAACTCACCTAAAAACACAAAATGTATTAGCAAAAGACCTGTAGGTTTTGTCCTGGCTAGAAATTGCAGTGGCCTTGCCATCATGGGTACAGAAGGACAAAGAGCTCTGCTGTGTTTTATATTGCACGGTATTTA
The DNA here is from genome assembly GCF_000317375.1 of Microtus ochrogaster. Lineage (NCBI taxonomy): Eukaryota > Metazoa > Chordata > Mammalia > Rodentia > Cricetidae > Microtus > Microtus ochrogaster. The sequence continues at coordinate 48,153,600 of NC_022027.1, forward strand.
TCTCTCAGTTAATAAGTAGAAAATAATCACTTTTAGCTAGGTGGTAATGCCACATGCCTTTAATACCATTGCTCTGGGGGGTAGAGGCAAGGGGAATCTCTATGGGTTCAAGGCCAGCCTGGTCCACAGAGCAAGTTCCAGGACAGCCGGGGCTGCACAGAGAAACGTCTCAATAATCATCATCATCATCATCATCATCATCATCATCATCATCATCATCATCATCATTTTAGTTGTTTCACCCAGAATTAAGAGGCAAAGCCATGAGAAGATACAGTTCATTCATGACTTTGGTTATTAAGCTTTTATGATTAAATATGATCTATAAAATGTCTTCTTTCATAAACCATGCATTTTCAGACACCCCTATTTTCAAAGGAGAGTTTGAATTGTTTCTTCTAATATAAAGTATGATGTATATTCACAAATACAATACTATCTGTTGGTTTGCTTGTCTGCCATTCACAGGGCAACTTGTTTAAGCTCCACTCTTAGGGTCCAGAAACTCGAGTCATTTTCTCACGATCCCTGGGAAGACCAAGGGTAGCTCAGCTATTAGGTAAGTGGAGACTCCAGCAAGGGCCACAGAATATTCAAGAGACGTCACTGAGGTTCTCCTTTGCGGAGCATTGTTAAGTGTTATAAAACTGACCTGCTTCTTGACAAATCCAGCGAGGTGAGTTCATCGTGTCTCCACTCTGTCCCATTAGCTCTTCCCCACCAAGGGCTCCAGGACACTGAACCTGATTGTTTTCTACATTTTAGGCACTACTTGCTAGGAAGCTCCAGTGTGCTGAGCAAAAACTCATTTCAATGACTGCATTCGGAGACTCATCTTTGCTTCTGCCTCTACCACTCTACCAGCTACCATCTTGGTAATGTGAGGAGTTGTCCCCTTGATCCTGAAGCTTCCTTTTGATCTGCAAAAGGAGCATCGGAGGGATAGACTGGATGCACCCACTCAGTTCTCTGACTTTGAAATTCTCATCTTTTTTTCACATAGAAGACTTCTTTTCTTGCTATATTATAACTTAGAGTGAAACTGGATGGAGTCCTTACAGTTATTTGTCTTTTGAAATTCATATTTTCCTTTCTCCCTTCAATCCTACCCATGCACCTTTTAATCTCTCTCAAATTCATGGCCCACTTTTTTCTTAATTGTTGTTGTTATTGTTGTGGCTGCTGTTGTTGTTATTGTTGTTGTTGGTGGTGGTGGTGTGTGTGTGTGTGTCTGTGTGTATTCCAAAATGCATAAATACAACCTGCTCAGTCCATATAATATACATGCATGTATATGAATGATCTTAGGGCTGACTACTTGATATTAGATAGCTCACACTCTTTTCCTGGGGAAAACCATTTCTCCCAGTCATCTGAGCACTCCCCAGTTGCCTGCAGTTCTTTGTCTACATCTGGGGCTCTGGAAGGTCTCTCCCTTTCATGTTAGCATGTCCACTGCTGTTGGACTGATGAAAATGCAGAGAACAAAAGATAGTTTGGTACCCAATAGCAAAAGATATACCTACTGCCCAATACCTGCACTGACCTGCACCAGAGGCCCAGGGATCATGGCAGAAGAGGGAGTAGGAAGATTGAAGAGCCAGAGGTTAGGATATCTGTGTGTCTATGAGAAGTGTCGGAGAGGTCAACATGGCTATCTAAATAAGACCTGGACAACGGGCAATTTTTCCATGAAATTTTTTTAAGCCAGTGACTGTTCAGTTCTAAAATGATGTCAAAATTCTCCTGAGTTTCACAGTACAAAGTAATGTTCTTTAGGTGTGTGTGTGTGT
>NC_022027.1:48155497-48164273 GCF_000317375.1 Microtus ochrogaster
TATATATATTTGTTATCTGGATTTCCTCAACTGCTTGTCACCGCACATCTCAGCTGCTAAAGTATTACCTTTATTCCCCAAATACAGAAATAAAAAAAAACAGTGTTTGGAACCTGTGGCCCCTTCTATGCCTCATTCTCTTTGCTATCTTTCTTGAATATGGCAATTGCCTACTGTCTCCTTAGCACATGGTTTTCACCCTCAGAACTTGAGCTGCCTTTCTGGACTCATTGATTTTGTTGAAATCTCAGCCCCTCTATTCTCGATTTTGGGATGTCTTTTTTCCTTCCTTCCTTCCTTCCTTCCTTCCTTCCTTCCTTCCTTCCTTTCCTTCTTCTCATTTATTTATTTTTATTATTTGTCTTAGTTTTTCTAGGGAAGTGATTCCAAGGTACCACAGGCAGGCTTGGAATTCAGATATCATCAGGCTGGCCTTGAATTACAGTTTTTCCGTCTAGAATTGTATGTATGTGCCCTCAAGCTTGAATTTTTATATAATGCTGAAATCCTAAATCAAGGTCTCTTTTGCCTTCACTGCCTTGACTGAACTAACAAGGAAAATGCATTTCTGGTTGCATCACTGTTATCGTGTGCATTTCTCGGTTCATTTAATATAGGTATTGTATTGTTTTACTGGAAGGTCTGATTGGTTGATTAGTGTCTATGTTATGTAGAAGCAGAAAGAAATGTTTTTTTATGTCACTATTGCTTCAAATCAAATTGTTAAACATCTCTTCTCTGACTCTAGATGCAAGCTTGGATGAATTCCCCCTTCCTCATCTTTTGCATGTGTGAAAAACTTAATGCTGTTTAACACTTAAAAAAAGTTGTCATCCAACGTAAATTTTCTATTCTTTTCTATTTGGGCTTGCCTCAGCCTCAGAGAGAAGAGTGGCTGGGATTTGGGCAAAGGCTTCCTTTTCCCATTTCCCCTTCCTCAGGCTTCTTTCAATTCTCTGCTGCTGCAGGACCAACCAGCCAGGTCAAGGGAGAAAGAATTGAATGAATAGAGAAACATTTTGTCTTTCTGGTTTTAATCTGCTCTTGTCCCTCGAGTGTGACAAATGACAAGACACGGGTTGTTTGTCGCATGGAAACCTTTTGTTACTAAATTGGAAACCATTTGTTGTCATCAGCTTGGGATGTCATAACAAAACACCACAGACTGGATGTCCGGACGTCTAATTCATCACACTTACAGAGAGTATAGGACAAAGACAAGAATGTCAGCATAGCACCATGAAAGCCTCACTGCGTGGCCTCAACGAAGCCAAATGCCCCATCTTCAAATTCCGATCCTACTGGGGTTAGGCCTTTAACATATGGTGAGGGACAGAGTGGGTTCGATCCTCTGCCTTCTGCTTGCTCTTACCCATTCACTGAGATTCCCCTCATATGAGAAATGTCTTTCCCAGTTGCTAACTTCTGAGTGTTCTTTAACCCCTAGTTTCTCCCTCATACTCTGTTGAGACTAATGTGTCCTTCCAGCCACGGTTGAACTTTAAAACCTTCTTTTTTTTTGAGGGATCACTTAGCCCCTTATACTCTCCTTCCACCATGGAAGCCCAATTTCTTTACACTGTAATTCTCCTTGCCCATCCAATATTATGTCATTTGTCCACAGAAATCTTCAGGTAGAGAAGATGTATTCATTCTCTCCCATCCTGTATTACATGCTCTGAGTAGTTAGTGTTGCCCTGGAGCCTGGAATTCCTTCTTAAGCAGTCCTCTGGGGTTGCTGGGTACATAGGATGCAAGTGATACTCAGAGCCAACCCTCAATATTTTTCCTATTTTTAAAATGAATTTATTGTTTCATTTATGTGTGTATATGTGTTTTTGTGAATGTTTGCTTGTATGTGCAGGTACACATGGTGACTAAAAAAGGTACCAGATCCTCTAGGGCTGAAGTTACAGATGTCAGTGAGCCTGATAAGGGTGCTGGGAACGGAACTCTAGTCCACTGAAAAAGCAGCAAGGGCTCTTTGTAAGGGCACTTTTCTTTCTGATCACCCTCAACTAATGTTTTAACTCCTAATCTTCAGTAACATAATCTGAGGGTAAAAACGCTATGAAAGCATGCATGGCATAGTCTGGAAGCTACAAACAAGACTTTGCAGCTAGAATGTAATTAGTAGAGAAAAGATTAGCAGGCTGAAAACCAATATAAACAAGACTGAGGTCCCTTAATTCCTCAGGACAGGGTAAAGGTCTGGCTTCTATTCTAGTGTAGTAGACAGCCATGGGGAAGCAACATTCTTAAATTTAATGATAACAAAACAGAATTCTATCATCACCTGGTCTAGTGCAAACCCAAGGAGCAGGAGGAAATTGTCTGATTTGTAATTAAATGGACGATTATTTTAGAACATTTTAGAAATAACTAGAAATGGTTACAAGATGAGATTGGATTCACATAGATCATTTAACCACAATGGACCACCATTACATTGGTCTGTAGTGAAAACAGGTACCATTTAGAAACAAAGGCCACCTTTGTTGTGTTTCAGCCTTGGGCTTGTTATTTGACCTTGGAGTTTCATGCTTTCATTTTGCTAAGCAAAGAAAATTATAATAGAATCTATCTATAGAGCTCACCTAAGGGTTAAATTATATAACAGACATAGGATGCTGGCACATGTCACCGTAACATGGTAGCGTTAAAGTAAATATTAACTGTTACATGTAGCTAATTATCTTAACCTGCAGACAGCACATCCAGATTACTGTAAACATCAATGACAGATTTATACACTGAAGATAAGTGTTACGTTCATTAAACACTAGAAAGATCTTATTATATGCTAGGTAGAGCGCATAAAGTGCCAGCATTCTGGTAATACTTAGCAAAACCTTGACTTTAGGAAAATCATTGAAACCACAGAGCACCAGTAGTTAAACAGAGAGCAAAGAAGCAGACAGAGTCAAAAGTTCTCAATAGCTTTCCTCCAAATTTTATGAATTTTAACCTTTCTTTCTCATTTGTGATAATTTTCTTTCAAGTCTATACACAGATGGAATTCACTCCAAAACTGATCAGGGTCTCCACCTAAATAAGGTTTGCATGTAATTCTCATCATGCCCAACTTTGAAGACACTTGAGATAAGAGAGATTTAGAAGGATTATATGTGTATATATATTGGTAGATTACAGATACCAAAGATCCAAAATAACTGTTACTGTAAATCTTTCCAAATATCAGCTAGGAAGCTGGCTGCAAACTACTCAGGAAAATTCTTCCTTTGGTTGAGTATGCAGTAAAAATTTATTTTGTCTATCATTCATTTGCTAGGTGTCTCTTAAGAAACTATGCCATGATCTCCACAAATTCAGTTTAAAATTGATATACTTTCAAAACTCTTTGAAGCTGCATGACTACAAGGTTGTTCTTTTTCTTTAATTCTTCAACTGGATATAATTTTGATTTGGTTGAAGACACATACAAAATTTCATTAAATATGTAAAGATCTTAATCAGATTAAAACATTGCACCAAAAAAACTTCTGTTACTCCCATCCATCCTTTCTTTAAAATATCTCAAAAATAAATTTGACCCAGGAAATGAATGCTTAAAGACTTGGCAATGCCACATGGCTATGATCTGACCTGATGGATACTCAACAATGCTACACTGCTATAATCTGGTGTGCTGGGCACTCAGCTGCACAACCTTCTGGAGACCTTGCTTCTATCTAACGACAGACAGCAAAACTCTTTCCCTGCTTCTTATTAGCAATGGGATCTTTTACCAAGAGATTTCAGAACAAAAGGTAAGAAAGACAGTTAATTATAGTGCAGACCTCACATGCAGAGTTAATGAATTTTAATGCACATCAATTAATAACTAATTTGGTTTCTGCCTGACGATAGATGGAGATGCTGGGTTATGACAAGAGAAGAGGCTCTCTTTAAAAGACAGTAGCCATTTTCCTAAGGCTCTGTGTCCCTCGCTCTTCCTGTCTTTGTATCTAAATCAGAAATAAAACATTTGGATATTTTAAAGCTTTTTAAAGCTTACTAAATTTCAAATTTTGCATGAATATTAGCTTAAGAGCATAAGAAATGCCTTAGTAAACAAATTGAAATTTCTGTAGTTTTACATAGAGTGACGATGTTTTAATTCACTTTTGCATGGCTCGTAAACAGGGCAGGTTGATATTTTAAACTTTAGAAATAAATATTTGGGATGGTGACAGTAAAAGAAGTAACAAAATAAAAAGGGTTCAAGGTCTTGAATTACTTCCTGGCTAGTGAAAGGGAATTAGATGAAAGACTATGAGCTTTATGAATCCAGTGTGGTTCCATGTCGGCACTCTAAGGGAACCCTCTACTTAAGGATAACTGTTAGGCTGAATATCAAAGAACATTTTCCTGCCCCTTGCCTCTCAGTGCATGCCTATGGGCAATTGGAAATTAGAAGGATGGGCTGTAGCAAGTGAGCTGTTCTTTCACGTCCTAGAAAAGAAAGAACTGAGAAAACTGCACAGTTACAACTACAGAGCTCCTGAGCAGAGCGAGGCAATCACCCCACTGGAAACCAAGTAAGCAGACAGACAAACGTCCCCCATGCCCAGATAGCTCGGGATGAGGCAGCTGTCCCTAGCCTGAGCATCTGAACTCAGACCCACACAGAGGAAGGAGAGAACTGATTCCTACAAACTGTCTTCTCCCTCTGTAGGCACACAAATAAGTAAATACTTAAATGTAAAACAAACAAAAAGAACAGCTATGCAATTGTCTAAGCATAAAATAGGTATCTGTTTCTCTTTTCTTATACTAACTGTCCAACTTCTAACAAAACAAAACAAACAAAAAACAGAGGAAAGAGAGGAGGAGGAATAAGAAGAAAAGGATTATTTAAAGATATGGCTGGAGAGATGGCTCAGTGGTTAAGAGCCCTGGCTGCTGTGTTTGACTCCCGCCATCCACAGTGGCACACAGCCATTGATGACTCCATTCGCAGGGATATCTGATGGCCTCAATGGGCATTGAATGCTCAAGGTATACAGGCATACAAGCAAGCAAAACACCCATACACATAAAATAATAAAAATAAATAAATTAAAGTAAAACTTTAAAAGTGTTTAAAGACGTTTTTCTATTTTTATAAAGTTTGAAAGGAATCACCAGAACCAGACTGATATCATAAGGGTACCAAAAATAGCAAACATGGGATTTAAGGAAACTGAAATTCATGTGTTAAAGATACTGTACATAAATAAAGGGATTAAATGGGGTAGGGAATTGGAGGGCAGAAAAGAGGAGAAAATATGAAAAGGGATAACAAACACTAATGGCCTTTTAAAAAGGGAAACCTATAACTGTAGAAACTGCCTAAAATACATACAGATACAAAAGGATTTTAAATAGAGTTAGACTATAACAGGGGAGAGAATGCTCCAACTAGATATAGTACCTGATCAAATCAAATCCAAGTACCCAGATTGCGTTACATCTTTTTGAGTTGTTAGCCAAGGGATTTACCTTGACCCCCAGCACACAAGCATTACGAGCTGCTATCAATGCTATTGATTGTCATTCACAAGCAAACACACACACAGACACACACAGACACACACACACACACACACACACACATAACTGAACTCTAAGTCAGTGATGAAATGCAGATAAAGAAGCCCAGAAGCACAAACTCAAAGTTTCACGCATAAAGACAGGTCCCCCTTTGCTATCCTGTTTTCTGAAAGCAAACAAAAAAAGAAAATGCACAGCAGAGCTCAGTTGCCTAGAATTCTAGGAACTCCCATCACCTTCATAGATACACACAGCTTCTGCCACCAAAGAAAAGCACTTGCTATTTTCACTACACTGACTCTCATCAGTGGAGCTGCCCAGAGTTCATGCCAATGTACGCTGCCCCCCCACCAATCCTAGAGCTGCGACCACTAGTCCATCCCCAGATGGCCATCAGAGTTGCCGTGACACATCTATATACATCTTAGGTACCAGTGTTGACCATATATATTCAGCCAAGCTTAGAATATAGTACCAAGAAAGTCTTTCTCTGCTGCAACTTTCCCCAGGGCCAGACAGGAGAGTAGGAAGACATGAATAGAGTCCTTATGACCAGACCTTCCAGCTGTTGCTGCCACCATAGACCTCACAAGCTTTGCTAGATGGCCTTTCCATCTGTCACCATCACGGACCTCAGATGACAGAGTGGCTGCACTGTCCTCGCCAGTGTCTTCTTAGCTACATGCCTGTAAAGAGCTTTCCTCCCTGACAGCAGTCTCTAAATCCTGGAAAGAGATATTCACTCATTCAGGTATACAGAAAACAATGCAAGCCTACAAGTATTCGGGATGCAACCAAAGGAAGACAGCAAACTTCCAGTCACTAAGCCAAATTAAATTTATTCTTCAAGGAACTAGAAAAAATACCAGTTAGTCAGAAAGCAAAAATTGTAAATATTAGCCTTAAAAGAAACTTAAATAAAAATTGAAGAAAAAGAGAGTAGAAGAGTAGAAACAAACCAAGATTTGGCTATTTGAAAAGAGAGACAACAGCACCAAGAAAAGAAATCTATAGCTAGAAGAAAAAAACCAATCATTTAACAGCATTCTTCAGAAGCAGAAATATATTCCTAAACTCTGAGTGAAACCATCAAAGACGTTGAAAAGTCAAGTTAACCTTGAGTAGGAAGAATGGAAATGTCAACGGCCTCATGCTTCCTGGTTTCAAAATACATCGCTGTCTTTACAAACTCAAGGTAGCAGAGTAGAAAGAGGACCCAGAGCATAGTTCAGGGAGGTGAGATGGCACAGTAGGAATAGCACACACCAGGGGTCTGAGCTTGAGTTAAACAGCACCATGGGGAAAGCATGGTCATATGAGAATACACACCTGGACCTCCAGTAAAGTGGAGAGAAAAGCAGGGAGGATGCTGAATGTCAGGTCAGCTTTGGGATCAGCGAGAAACAGAGAATAAAACACCCGATGTCCATTTCTTTTCTGTTCCAACACACACACACACACACGCACGCATGCACACGCACACACACGCATGCACGCATGCACGCACACGCACACACACACACACACACAAACACACACAGGGGTAGGGGGAAAAAGAGAAGAGAGAAGGAGAGGGAAATAAAAAATCCCTTTTTAAAGGTATCTAAAAATAGTTCATCTAGTGGCACTTCCTCTTTTCAATCTTTTCAAAGATATTTCTGAAGAAAGATGCAAATAATATTTAATTCGCATCATTTTGGTAATTGCCAACATTTATTCTCACACCAGACATTTTTGAATGGACTTTTCTAATGGACGTCCTGCTCGATGTTGTTCATTGTCATTTTGAGGTTTTCTTTCATTGGGTTGTGCACTTGGTCATAGAAGTCTGACCTCCTTCTTTGACTGGGCGCTGTCTGCTGCTGTATTAAAAACAGATGACTTCCCAAAGTGCTGTGTGCCTTCACTATTTGGCTAGCTTCCCATATGGAGAAGTAAGTGCTCACGATGATCTGAAGAACTATATTTGCATATTACTTTTTAAGCATATAATTATCTCCTATATTTTGGGAAGCATTTACGTATAGGGCTACAGCACACTGTATGTTTTCTTCAAAAGGCAAAGGAGCTAAAAATGAACGTGTGGAAAATGTGGCAGTCATACCATGCTAGCTGTGTTTGTTACTGTGCCATTATATGATTTAAAATCCACGATGAAAAAGGGTGTGCATAATACTTACTGTGTGTTTCTAATTGGCACAATTTGTTAATACAGTCCTTGATGCCAGAATTTTGTTGTTCACATATCTGATTTAATATAATTAAATGGCAGGCATTTTTTCCTTGCAATTTTGGAACATCAGAACAAACAGAAAGGCTATGCCCATGAATACTAATTAATAGTTGTTCTTGCTAAATATAAATTGCCTTCTTCAAAGACAAATATGATAAAGATGCTTAAGAATGATTGGATGAAAAACCTGTCTCAAAGTCTAAAACTGTGTCAAGGTTTTCTGGGCTCCTTTTCTTTATTCCCCAAGTACACAACAGCTTATGCTTTGGCAATGTGGTTAAATGAAACCTTTGCTCTTTTTCACCTACTGGGATCCATACCCATATTGGCTTTTAGTAATTGGGAAGTTACCCACGGAAGCAGGTAGCAATTTGAGCACAAAGTCTAAGACTGTACTTACCGCTCCCTATGGGTTGTGCATTTTTACCTTAGTTATCGCCTTCCCTCAAACCCACTGATGACAAGAAACACTAGTGCAGCATTCAATAGATTCACTCCTCCGCCAGAGGTTGAGTATCTACTCACTGTTGAGGGCTCTGTAGGTATTGAGAGAAAATTTTTGAGATATATTTTGCTTTTGAAAAGATGATCCAAAAGTGAGAATTAAATTAACTAGAATAAGACTAAAAACAAATATGCCATAACTCAGGTCCATGAGACAGCTTAGCGATACAAGAAATTTGTCATCATGACTGTGCAGCGAAATTCAAAATCAGGAATTCTGAGGCCTCCAGTGTTAGTCTTTGGCTAGGATTGGTTTAGCTTCTTGGAATATTTTGTTGTCCATATGAACCATGTTACTTTTATATTTGTGTGATAAGTGTCATTGGAATTTTGATGGCAAATAGCGTGAAATTGGTACAGAAGCTGAAGCATAGATAAATGGATTATAACTAAACACCAATAATAAACCCATTCTGCCTAGGCTCCCACAAAGTTAGTACGTGCAGTAGGATCAAACACCCATTGCCATTGTGATGTTCACCATACTAGACCTGGATGGAGGTG
>NC_022027.1:48164432-48170856 GCF_000317375.1 Microtus ochrogaster
ACCCAGCATATTTTCAACAAAGGAGCCAAACCATCGGATAACAATCCTTTCAAACAAATAGTGCTGAAAAAGCTTGAAATGTGGGAAAGATGAAGTTGGGTCCCTGTCTCAGACTTTGTACAAAACAATAAGAAACCCTAAACAAAAACAAATTCTTTAAAAGGAATCAAAGACTTTAATACATGAAATTCTCTCTAGAGCACTTCAACATATAGACATAGGCAAAGCGTTCTTGACAATCACTCTAATAACACAAGAAATAAAATCAAGAGTTGACAAATGGAAGCAATTCAGAGAAGAGACGGTCTAGAGAATGGAAAAAAAAATCTTTGTCTGCTATAGAGTTGGCATGGAGACTAGAATCTAGACTAAATAAAGAACTCCAAGCATTAAGTTACAAAATATCAGGCAATCCAATCAGTAAGAGAGCAAATGAAACGAATCATGTTATCAAAAAATGTAACTACATATGACCGACTCAGGCATGAAAAAATCTGCATCAGGATTTCATCAGGAAAACGACAGTTAAAATTGACTTGAGACTCCATCTTATCCAGGTAAGAACAACTTTTAACCAAAAACAAAACCAACATACAAACAGCAAAACCAAATGATGGCAAGTGCTAACAAGGGCATGAGCAAAGAGAAAGCTCTAATTCACTGCAGCTGGGGATGTAAACCTGTGTAGCCCCTATTGAAATCAGTGTGTGAGTTACTCCAAAAAAACTAGAAATAGAACTGCCGTGTGACCCACCTATACCAGCTTTGGGAATGCTTTCTAAGAATAGTAAGACAGCTTGCTGTAGCAGGATTAATAAAAACCAAAGACAGATGTAGGGGTTCATTACAGAAATACCTGCACATTTGTGTTTCTTGGTCACATTTCACAATAACAGACTTGTGAACACTGGCGGTCTTTCTCAGCTTGCTGGGTAAAGGAAAATCCTGTGCATAAAGAAGAGAGTGTAACTTGGTCACATAGAAGGATGGAATTATGCCATTTTCAAGAAAATGAGCAGAGCAGTGGGGATGTCATAAAACACTTGAGACTATTAGTCTTTGTATGTTGAAAGAAGCCCATGTTTGAAACAATACTACTTAAAACCCAACATTAGGACTTCCGTGATGAAACATGTATTAAGAAGGGTATGACATTGTGGTTTCCTAAATAGCATCCCAAGTTACCAGATAGATGTCTGTACAATTGAATTTGTCTCCATTCATACATTTAAATTATTAGTGCACATAAAGTCTGGGCTGTGTAAGTGTGAAGTCACATCCTGTGATATATTTTCCACTTCCAAACTAAAAGTACGGAAGTTCAAACTATAATTAAAAACATGACCCAGTTCTGATTATGTGATTTTAAACATTTTTTTTTGCTTGAGAAACTTTTAAAATGTTTGAAAAGCCCAGGGAAGTAAAAAGAGGAGAATGAGTCTGTGTCTTGTCTTCTGAGAATGAAATGTTCTAGAAGACCAGAATGAAGCGGAACACTTGCTGGAAGAGAGTAATGACAGGACAAGCAGTCCACTTTGCAGACTGCTGGCTGAGCCACAAATAAACTGAAGATCCAAATGGCATACAGGATCCAGAATAGGCATAGAGCCTTTTAAAGAGCACAGTCTCTGAGAAGCACAAATGGTACTTATCTTGGGAAAAGTAACTGTCACTAATACAGAAAAAAAAAAGGCAGTGAAGTTTTAAATACAACAAAGACCATTTTTATATTGGATTCAACACTAATCACTCCAGCTCGGCAGCCATTTTCTCCCCTCTTCCTCTCTTTGTCTTTTGGCACACCGCCTGCTTCTCTTCCTGCGTGTGCTGGGGTGGGTTCAGAAGGACTGGCTACACAAGGACACAGACTCAGCAGCAGTTTCAGGATTTCATCTTTTGCACTGACTCCACTTTTATCTCTCGCTAGATAGGGATCAAACCCTTTCATGGACCGATGGGTTCTGAGTCCTGATCTGAGTCTTGATGCAAATCAGATCTAATCATAGCACAGAGCAACACAGGAATTTGATACTTTCCAAAATGAAATGAAAATGATGTATCTTTTCCCCCAACTGTAGTCTGATAAATAATAGAACGGTGAATTGTCAGAAACATGTGATTTTTACCAAATTCTCCTTGGCAATGAAGCTGAACATTTTTCTTTCACCCACATCACCTGCCCTGCTAGTGTCTAGTCTTAATGGTCAAATTGGAATCTGAAGCAGATTTATTTTATTTAAGGGTTTTCTTTCTTTTTTACAAACAATTGTCTCCATACTGATACCCTTTAAAACAGTGGGAACATTTGTTCTGTTGTAGTAGATGCCCAAGTTCTTCCTGATAGTTAAAAATGCTGTAAATACAGATCTTTTCACAAGGACTCTTCAAATACTGTCTTATGATGAAGGGTAAAAGTTCGTAGAACCACATGCAGTGGGAGATAGATCATTAATAAGAAGACAAAGAAGGACTTTATTAGTTTTTAACAGAGTATTGCTTGCTGCCCCTTTTGTCCATCCGGGTATTTATTCAGATCTTCCCACCATCTTCCTTCAAACTGCTGCACACTGTAAATAATAAAAGATTAAAACCCCAAACCTGGAAAACTTAGAAAAAAATATTAGAGAATTTTATATGAGATTATAAAAATACTCCAATGATTTACTTTAAGAGACACCTTCATTGCTGCCATGTGCAAAGACTAATGATGGCCCCGGGGCTGGGACGGGCCTGAGTGCTGCACAGCCGCATTGCCTGGGAGGTGATAAAGCTGTACCTTCTCTCTCACTGTAACCCACATATCTTTATCCGTTTGTCGCAAGAAAATGATGGTCTATGTGTTCACTTATATAACTGGACTGTTACAAACCTGGTATTCTTTCACGAGTACACATCTTTTGTTCTAGTATCCAGGCAGGGGGTGGCAATGGATTTTTATGCCTTTCACTGAGATGGAACGAAAGGAGGGTCTAGTGAAAGCACCAGCTCCTAGGATGTTGACATTTGCCTACATCTTGTTTGTCCTATCACACAGGATCCCTTTAATTAAGATGCGATGTCTTCCATCCTGGCCTTCTCATTTCTCATCTTTCCCCCTAATGGTAATGACTACTGCATGGTTTTGCTGGTGACAGCTGAATAAAGTTGCACTTGGCTTTTCTCACAGGTAAAATGTTAAGGTTTTCTCGCTATAGTCTCTCCAGAAAACAGGACAAAGATGAAGACTGTCTCCTATTTGGTCTTCTTGAGACATAGAAGTAGAGAAAGACAGCTACAGCAGTGATTACTTTTTAGTTTGGAAAATATAAAGAGGGCAGCCAGCAGGAAAGTGCATTGTTCTTTTTCTTGGGGGGGGGGGTTAGTTGATTAGTTTATTTTTTTTAAAGCAGGTTTTGTTGCTCTGCAGTCTAGGCTGACCTTAAATTTGCCATGCTCCTGTCTGGGCATTCCTAGTACTGGAATTATAGGTGTGTATTACCATACCTAGCTTTGAACCTATTCTTACAAAGCCAAGTTGTTCATAAAGCCTTGTGCATCATCTCATTTGATCTAACAAACAAGAAAGAGAGATGGAATATTGCTTCTCATCCAAGATGTGGGCATTTTCACTCTCATTAGGGAACCATGGAATGCACTAAACGTTTTTTCTAAATTCTTCGATTTGAGATAATATTCACGAATATGATACTGTTGTCTGGGAAAGCAATGCTGTTTCCAGGATCTAGAGAACAGCAGGGGGTGGGATCTGAGCAGTCCAGTAGACTTATATCTTCTGCCCTTTACCATCCCAGAAATCTTGGTCTCTCCATGTCTTAATCTCCTTTTCTGAAGAAAGGCTAATTATAGGTTGTACCTCATAAAATTGTGATAAAAACATGTAAAACAATATATACACATACCAAACAGAGTGATAATTTTATATGACTGCTGTTTATTGATCTTATAAAATTAAGTCTTTTAGTTACCAGAATATAAATAAATCTTTGTTTTGAAAATAAGCAGAATTGTTTAACATTATTTGGAATAAAAGCTAGATTTAATGTTTTGAGGACCATTTATACTGGAAAAAAACAGTGGAGAATTACAAAAGAGAAATATCAATATTTGTCATATCAATCACTTTATCAAAGAAAAGTAAAAAAGATGCATTCGGGGAGGTCAGAGGCTTTTTGTTGCTGTGATCAAACACCATGACCAATGCAAGCTAGAGAAGAAAGAGCTTACTTGTGTTTATGGTCCCATGGTGGCAAAACACAAACTGAGGGTTCACTTCTTGAACTGCAAGCAAGAAGCAGGGAGATCAAATCTGGAGTGTGATTGGGCTTTGAACAACCCACACTTACTTCTTTTAGCAAGGCCATGTCTCCTAATCCTACTCACATCAAACCACCAAGTGAAGACCAATTATTCAAACATCTAATTATACTTGGGAAATTCTCACTCAGACCACCACGGGGCATTAGAGACAGCTCGTCTATTTTTGCCATTCAGTATTTTAAGAGAGATGCGTATAATTTCACAGGCCACTTCCCTTTCTTTTTAACAACGAAATTACCACTGATAGTGAAACACTTTATCATGATATCCAGTGTGCTGCCTGTTGGAAAGTTATATAACAATTTCATCCAAAATGGTTAAGAAAAGTGGAATTTTAATCTTTAGTACCATTACAATTGCTCCTGGTCTCTATTGTCTATCCTTGCTTTTCAAGATGTAAGCTTTTCGATAACAACAGCAATAACCTCCAGTGATCCGGTTATTTTCCTTGACAGCGCCTGAAAATCCTCCCGTTTGCATATTGACGCTATCCAGTTCAGGGGCCGATCATTCTTCCTGCCTTCATCATTAAGGAGATATGCACGGCTTTGCATTTTTTGGAAACTTGTTTTCTGTGGGTATTGATCACCCTTCCAGGACCGTGCTGCAGCTGTCTTTAATTGGCCTTCATGACCTTGGCTCTTTTTCTTCCTACTAGAATCCTGTAGTCTACATTTCTCAGAATTGATTTCTGGCTTTGGGCATCTTTTACCCCAGTCCTTAAGTGGTCCACCTTCTGCTCTGACATTGGAGTTGTTTATTATTTACTGTTCTTCTGACTTTACTACCATCTGCAGTAACAGGAGCTTGTGCTATGGAGTCTTCCCTCTATCTCTCTGTTTAAAGTCAGTTCTGGAAAACACAGATCTCACTGGCTCTGGGTCTTTTCTGATCATTTTCATCTTAAAGAGACAAGGTGATTTTGTGTTCATAAGTCTCTAAAAACACAAATTAACCAAAGAATAAATTCCTTCTTGGCTTTGAAACATTCTATAACTGATCAGTAAGATTCTTCTGTCCTCATGTACAAACAGGATTGATGCAAGTGCAGAGGATGAAGACAAACCTTCCCTCACTTGCACATGCATTAATTCCCAATTTCTTATCATATTAAGTTCTGGTAAAAAAATATAAATATGAATAAAAGATGTAGCAATTTTGGGGAAATGCTTTTTAAAAATTGAAACACTGAATACACTGTTCATAGATTAAGAGAAGAAACCAAAACAGGGGGGAAATAATCTTATATTTACTTCCTAAAGGTCTTGGACTGAAAGATGTCTTGTTGAACAAAGGTAATACTGCAAAGCTAGCTTCCCATGTAGGTACTACAGATCACACCATTTTAGGTTTCAGGACTGATGTGCAGTTCTGTGGAGTGATACTTCCTGAAAGTGGCTGAGTCTGTTACATAGAAAGAAGCACCGATGGCCTGTTTTTGTAATAGTTTGTTCTATATAGAAGACAAAATTAAATGTATAAATTACATACAATGGTAAACATGTCATAGAATAGAAACATGTCAGGAATACAGCAAAGGTCAGGCTAGAAGCCTGCGCACAGAAGGATGTTTGGCATGATTAAACAGCAAGAAGGGCTTGTGTATCTGGAGCAGAATGGGTAAGTTGCAGTTCTTTGCTTTCAGGTGTCTACTGAATGGAGTCCACTAACCCTCTGATGACTTAGAGCAAGGGAGCAGGCATAGTTTTACATTTAATGATTTAAAATAATTACCACAGCTGATATCTTCTCTCTGTAATTATGGGGTGGTATGGGTATATACATTTTCCTGTACATGTATCTTTGTGCACACAGAGATGTGTGTGTGTACATATGTATATATTAATGCAGAAGCCAGAGATCAATTTCAGTATCATCTGTTCGTATTTTCTACCTTAATATTTTGAAACACAGTCTCTGATTGAAACTTGGAGGTCACTGATTGGCTAGACTGGGTAGCCACCAAACTTCAAAGATGCCTTTGTCTCTGCTTTCCCAGCTCTAGATTTAAAGGTTCCATAATATTCGGTACCTGCCACCCCCAACACACACACATGCACACACACACATACACACACACACACACACACACACACACACACACACA
>NC_022027.1:48170956-48179476 GCF_000317375.1 Microtus ochrogaster
GGTTGTGCTAGAGATCCCACTTAGATTATTGTGTCAACAGAGCAAGCACTTTACATACTGAGACATCTTCCAGTCCCCAGGCTGCTATTTTTCAACTGGAAAGTATGATGTGGAATCAGGTAGGACGATTAAGAGACTCTCTCAGTGATTCATTCAGAGGGTTTGAATCTTGTCTTCATTCAGAGTTTGGGTCTCCAATGAAGCCCTCCATTAATCTGTCTGTAAGAAGAGTTACTGGAAGTTTTGTGTCTTAGCCTTCTGCTTTAAGTCATCAGAGTTGTGAACGCTTTTCAGGGATTCAGTTATGCCACCAGAGGGAGCAGAGCTCTCCTCCCTTTCTCTGACCACTGTGCCAGTTCTGGATCTTTCTTTCTTTTTTTTTTTTAAATTTGTGTGTATACATATTTATGTTTTAAAATGTTTCTAAGTGTTTATTCTTTATTAATATGTATGTTTTAATTTTCCAGAACTTCTTTATTTATTATTGGAAATAGATTCTTCCCTCATACAATACATCCCCACAGTTTCCCTTCCCTCCTCTCCTCCTGCCACCACCCTGCACCTTCCATCTCTCCCAGAGCCACTCCTCCATTTCCTCATGGAGTGGGGGGAGGGGAGGGGGGAGGGGAGTGGGGAAGGGGCGAGGTGTGGGAGGAGGGGGAGGGAAATGGGAAATGGGGAGGAGGCGGAAATTTTTTTCAACAACTAAAAGGAAATAAACAAAAAAAAATAAAAAGAAAAAGAGCAAGTCTCCAAGAGAAAGCAGTGGAACAGGGCAAAACAAGATACAGCAAGGGAAGACGACAGCCCAATAAAAGTGAAAACCACTCAAGAGCAGGCAAAAGAGTTAGAAATACACCCGCTCCCACTGCTAGGGTTCCCACAAAACCACCAAGTTCAAAGCTGTAACATACGCATAGGACCTGATGCAGACCCAGACAGGCCCTGTGCTTGCCACTTCAGTTTCTGTGAGCCCTTGTGAAACCTGAATCGGTGGACCGCGTTCTCCTGGTGACCCTACCCCCTCTGATTCATACAATCTTTCCTCCCCTCTTCTGAGGGGTTCTTCACTCACCAAGTGGGAGACCCGATTGAGGTCTCCAATTTAAACTCTCTTTCTCTACATAATCTCTGACTGTGGGTCTCTGCACTGGGTAGCATCTGCTCCTAGAGCAAGCCTGTCTAATGAAGAATGAACAAGGCGCAGATCTCTAAGTATAGCACAATTAAGAATCGTTACATCCTTTTTGTTTGCTTGTTCGCTTTTTACACCAGTCATGCTTGGTTCTACCCTAGTTTCTGGGCTATCCAGTCAACTATCTCAGGTTCTTGGCCGTCTAAGCAGTGTTAGCGGAGACGTCCAGTTCAATCAGGCATTGGTTGGCCACTCCCATAAGTTTTGCAGTACCCATTGCCCTAGCATATCTTGCAAGCTGGACAGATTGTAGGTGGAGGGCTTTGCTGCTGGCTTGGTGTCCAGATTTCTCTTTCCATAGCCTGAAGAGTACCTTCCCCCACCAAACAGACTAGAATGTAGGGGTGAAGGCCCCAATCCCAGACCAGTTCTACCTCTACCTCTCTATGTTCAATGAGCTGAGAGGAAGTTGTCCTCAGCAACGGGGCCCCTTGAGTCAATTTTCAGAGGGTGACCTTCTGTCTTACCATCAGTCGTGGATGTTTATGGATTACCGTAGGACCTCTTTGGCCAACAGCTCAACCAAATATAACCCATTCCTACCAATGGATGCCTTGCCCAGCTACAAAAGATGGCCAGTTCAGGCTTTGTACTTACTCTCTGTTACTAGGAGACCTCACTGGGGTCAGCCTCATAGATTCTAAGAAGATTTCTCTGCACTAGATTTTCTCACTACCCCTTAATACCTCCCCCCACCCAGTTCCAGTTGTCTATCCCCACACTTTCCCTCCATCCCTATCTGCTCCCCACACACCTGATCCCTCACATTCCTGTCATACCTGCCTGAAGCCCACCCTCAGAACTTGTATTGTTTCCCCTTTTCCGGGATATCTGTACTTCCTCCCAGAACCCTTCTTGTTGCTTATTCTCTCTGAGTCTGTGGTATATAGCTTGAATATCATTTATTTAATAGCTAATATCCACTCATAAGTAAATACATACCATATTTCTCTTTCTGGCTCTGTGTTACCTCTTACAAATGTATCTTTTTTTAAATTCAGAGCCACAATCAAAGTCCTTCCTTGTGGGGATGGAGACACAGTGAATCTGTTATAAGCGCTTGCTGATAAGGGACCCTAGTTTGGTTTTCAGCATCGACATCAAGTGATTAACAATCACCAGTCACTCCAACTTCAGCAGATCCAATATTCTCTTCTAGCTATGAGTGCTGCTATACAGAGGTGCACATACACACTCATAAAGACATGAATAAAAATAAAATCAATATAAAAATATTCCAAATAAATGACATTAACTTCTTCCTGTCTCTCACTCTTTAGAGAGATGATGCTAAATAAAGCACTGATGTTGGAGAAGTTGTCATTATGCTTATTGTTAATGAATTTCAGAGAGCCAGAATTACAGATGTTTATTAAGTGCCTAGTAATGCATCAGGTATTGTATACTTAAACATGTTTTTTTTTGGTGCAGGTATGGAATGAAGTCTTCTCATTATTAAGAAAATAAAATATTAAACTCGGTATTGTTAAATCTTTACTAACTTCATGGGATTGTTAAATACTGGTCCAACAATCAATAATTAAAATGTTACCTTATCTCAGTTGCTATGGATATGCCCATTGCCCTGGATAAGGACACCTGATGCAATTTCAGCATGATTAAGACTGGGGCATAGAGTTCCACTGCTCCTCCATTTCTCTTCAGAAAAGAGCAGGCATCCTGGGGATACTGATCGAACATGGTATAACATGTTTGGCATATGTCTTATGCCATAAGACTAGGCATAAACCCTCATATCAAGGATAGATGAAGCAACCCAGAAAAAGAAAAGGGTTTCACATGCAGGTGAAAGAGTCAGAAACACCCTTTCTCCCACTGTTAGGAGACCCACAAAAACCCCTGAGTTAAACAGCTACAGCATGTATGCAGAGGACCTAGTGCAGACCCATGCAGCCTCAGTGGTTGTTTCTCCATTGTCTATGAATCATGCATGTCTCTCTTAGGGTACTCCTTGCTGTCTAGGTTCTCCAGGATTGTGATTCTTAGGCTGGTTTTCTTTGCTTCATGTTTAAAAACCACTTATAAGTGAGTATAAATGATATTTCTCTTTCTGGGTCTGGGTTACTTCACTCAATATGATGTTTTCTAGTTCCATCCATTTGCCTGCAAATTTCAAGATGTCATTATTTTTTTTCCTACTGCGTAGTACTCCATTGTGTAAATGTACCATGTTTTCCTTATCCATTCAGTTGAGGGGCATTTAGATTGTTTCCAGGTTCTGGCTATGACAAACAATGCTGCTATGGACATAGTTAAGCACATGTCCTTGTGGTATGATTGAACATCCTTTGGGTATATATTCAAAAGTGGTATTGTTAAGTCTTGAGGAAGGTTGTTTTCTAATTTTCTGAGAAATTGCCATACAGATATCCAAAGGGGCTGTACCAGCTTGCATTCCCACCATCAGTGCAGGAGTGTTCCCTTTTCCCCACAATCTCTCCAGCATAAGTTGTCATCAGTGTTTTTGATCTTGACCATTCTGACAGGTTTAAGATGGAATCTTAGAGTTGTTTTGATCTTCATTTCTCTGATGGCTAAGGATGTTGAACATTTCCTCAAGTGTCTTTAGCCATTTTAGATTCCTGTGTTGAGAGTTCTCCGTTTAGGTCTGTACTCCATTTTTTATTAGATTATTTGTTCTTTTGATGACCAATTTCTTGAGTTCTTTGTATAGTTTGGAGATCAGTCCTGTGTCCGATGTGGGGTTGGTGAAGATCTTTTACCATTCTGTAGGCTGTTGTTTTGTCTTGTTGACCGTGTCCTTTGCTTTACAGGAGCTTTTTAGTTTCAGGAGGTCCCATTTATTAATTGTTCCTCTCAGTATCTGTGCTGCTGGGAAAACCTTCACTTCTAAAACACCTCAGTAATTTTGGTCTGTATTCACAATTGTCATTCAAGGAATTCATGTCTTAAGAGTGTTTTTGCTATCTCATTTTTTGCTATTTTTTCATGTATTTAATTTCTAGTTTACACATGTAGATATGATACTGTCTTTTTAAATATAAGGCACACATTGACTAGGAGTGTTTGTCTGTTTATGGGGGTGTTTAACTGTCAGTCAACTAGGTACTATTTATGGGGACCCACAGAGTATATTTTCATTTGAGAGCAAGACACCTGTAATTGTTGGGTATTGAAAAACTGACATTTGTCAATCCTAGCAGATTAACTCCAGAATGAGGATATTATTGTTTCTTGAAACCTACTCAGCATCAATGCTGCTGAAACTAGGCCTTGACCTCTAATATGCTAATCACGCATTTTTGTGTGATTCCCATGAGAGTAAATAACTACACGGCCATACTTTTGTTTACAGTATTGCTAATATTTTAGTCCGCAGTAGAATTCTTCTTCTAGCTAGGGATGGACAGTGTGCTCATGAATGACTCTCCTGATACACTCTCAGTCTAGATGTTAGGAAAAGGTAGAAGCAGCTTGGAAACAGGTATGTCAGCAACGACTCTCATAGCCATGGCACTGGGATTATTATCAGGCCTTCTCAGACTTCAGAGTCCCATGGCGGAACAGTTAACAGCAACGGATGCACTCACATTAGCAGTGACAGATTTGTGTTGAGAGCTCACTGTGTTCCATTTTCTATGCTGTGAGTTTTGGAAAGACTCTTGGATTCTGTAGCTTTCTTTGCAGCACTGCCATAGTCTTGACACTTTGCTCCACTTGTGATGCACATTAACTTAAAACATTTCACCAGCTTCTCATTGCCAGGAGAATCTAAATCCTTCACACACCCTGAGTGTTTCTGTATCTTTAAGGTTTCTCATCACAGTTAACTCTTCACCCTGTTCTCCTCTTCTCTCTCTCTCTCTCTCTCTCTCTCTCTCTCTCTCTCTCTCTCCGGTCTGTTCCTGATGAACTTACTGTTTTCCCCTCACCAGCAGAACAGGGTTTTCAACATATACAACAAAACACTATATAATTAGACAGAAGCATATATTTAAGTCAATTAAGAAAAGACAGTATTCTACAGCCCTCATGCCTGAGGCAAGTGGGAGAGCTGGCCCTGAGGTCTTAAGAGAAAAAACCTGTCCCTGTCCCTCATTAGTTGCAGCACTCAGGAGATTGACCCCCACACCTTGCCTGGGCAACACAATAGAACGGGCACTGATGGTGTACATGTGAGAGAAATGACCCTGAGGTTATGAAAGTAGGAGAATTGGTACTGCCCATAACCGCAAAGGGTGAAGTAGTTGAGGCAATGCTGAAAAGCTACTCCTGGAAGTGATGACACTGTGTAGCCAATTAACCCTGCAACTATCCAGGCCCAGAATCAGGGTTTGGTTGGACCATCCCAATATCCACCCAATCTATGATCTGCTGGAATATATAAAGGGTCTGATCCTGTTGGAGGAGAGAGCTGCCTGTTGGTTCCCGGCTGCCTGGCTAGCTTAGACCCAAAATAATCACACAGAAACCATATTATTTAAATCACTGCTTGGCCCATTAGCTCTAGCTTTTTATTGGCTAACTCTTACATATTAATTTAACTCATCTCTATTAATCTGTGTATTGCCATGTGGCAGTGGCTTACTGGCAAAATTTCAGCATGTCTGATTCTGGCCACAGCTCCACAGCTCCATGGAGTCTCCCTACCTGTGCCTTCCTCCTCCCAGCATATATTTTAGTTTTCCCCACCTAGCTCTGTTCTTTTGCCCTATCACAGGCCAAGACAGTTTCCTTATCCATTAACCAATAAAAGCAATACATAGACAGAAGGACCTCTCACACCATGATCCTGTAGACCCAAAGCTGCACGATCTCCACAACACAGGGAAAAACCAGGATGTCAAAGAGGAGTCCCAGTGAGAGTCCAGCATCAGTAGTGTAACCGAAACTAGAGGCTTCAAACCAGATCAATGACTCTTTGTAATGAACACTTGCACATAAATATATATGTATAAAAGTGTATACTGTGATATTCACTATGTCACACTACAGCTTCCACAATGAGATTTCGATTTTCTTTTTTCTCTTAAATACACAGGAATGCTTTGACACAGGAGATCACTTCCTAAATATAACCCTAGTAGCACAGACACAGAGAGAAGCAATTAGTAAATGGGACCTTCTGAAACTGAGAAGCTTCTGTAAAGCAAAAGATGTGGTCAACAAGACAAAATGGCACTCTACAGAATGAGAAAAGATCTTCACTAACCCCAGATCAAACAGAGGGCTGACCTCTAAATTATACAAAGAACTCAAGAAATTGGTCATCAAAAGAACAAACAATCCAATAAAAAATGGGTACAGACCAAAACACAGAACTCTCAACAGAATGGCTGAAAGACACTTAAGGAAATACTCAAAATTCTTAGCCATCATAGAAATGAAAATCAAAACAACTCTAAAATTCCATCTTACCCCTGTTAGAAAGGCCAAGATAAAAAACACTGATGACAACTTATGTTGGAGAGGGTGTTGGGTAAAGGGAAGGAAGGGTCCACAAATAATAATATAAAAATGCAGATTCCAAAAATAGGAATATAAAAATAAAGAAATATAAAGTTGTAGGACTATGAAAATGAGAACAGACTGTCAGCAGCTTTCTCAGTAGTTTAAGGATTAATTTTACCAATGAGTTACTCTGCTTTACAACCCTAAGCTCTATTAACAAGGCCGGAGCTTCTCTCTGCAAACTGAGAGTAGTTTCCTGGCCATCCTTCAGCAATAAGAGATATGAGTTTAACTAACCTTTAGGAGACAGAGAGAGATACATTACCTCTGAGTTAGGCATTTTTCCTGCTATGGAAAACTAGCATTAGAGGGAGACTACAGGGCTTCAGTAAACACCACCTGAAAGTACCAAGAAAGAAAATAGATTAAGTACAAACACTAGTTTAAGTGAAAAACTCTGTTAATGGAGATTGTAAAGTAAGACAACCTGTATCTGAGTTTTAACCTGAAATTGTAAAAGTTCCTTTGTTAAGACCTAATGCTTGGTGCCCCTACTATGAAATGGTAGGTTCAAAAACCACCTTCAGCCACAAGCCTAACAAAGTCCATCTCTGGTTGTGGCCTCAGCTAGCTTTTTGTGCCCCATAGAGATTTTTTATTTTATTATTTTTATTTTTTCCTGAATTCTGGTTTCTGGAATAAAGTTTACTTCTAGTTTATTAGACTTCGGTGGTCTATTCCCTTCTTTGTGTGAACCCACCCCCAGAACCAAACAGGGAACACTCCTGCATTGCTGGTGGGAGTGAAAACTGAGACAGCTAGTTTGGATATCAGTATGGCAATTTCAGAAAATTAGGAAACAGTCTACCTCAAGACACAGCAATACCACTTTTAAGTATATGCCCAAAGGATGCTCAATAATACCACAAAGATAAGTGTTCATCTATATTCATAGTATCATTATGTGTCATAGCCAGAACCTGGAAACAACCTAACTACCCTTCTACTGAGGAATGGATAAAAAAATGTAGTACATTTAAACAATGGAGTACCACACAGCAGAAAAAAATAATGACATCTTGGGATTTGTAGGCAAATTTTAGAAAACATCATATTGAGTGAGGTAATTTAGACCCAGAAATACAAATATAATATGTACTCACTCAAAAGTGGCTTTTAGAGATAAAGCAAAGAAAACTAGTCTACAATTCACAATCCCAGAGAACTTAGACAACAAAGAGGACCCTAAGAGAGACTTACATTAATCTAATTCACATGGGAAGTAGAAAAAACAAGATTTCCTGTAAATTGGTAGTGTGGGTATCAGGGAAGAGGATAGAAGGGAAGGAAGGAAAGAAGGAAGGAAGGAAGGAAGGAAGGAAGGAAGGAAGGAAGGAAGGAAGGAAGGAAGGGAAAAATATATAGCTCAATAAAAAATGTTTGATCCATATACCTGTTTTATGTATCTATACACTTAAGAGTTTATATAATAATTTCTTGGGTGAAAGGAGTTGTGAGAGGAAATTTACATATTTCCATATAAACCAGTTATACAAACCAGAAGATTCATATTGGTTTGTTATAATTTTATGCCGTTTTACATGTATAGATTTGTGTCAGCCATAATCAAGATATGGTATTATTTTACCAGCCAGCAAAGAAATCTCCTTTATGCTATGGTCACATCTGCTCATCTCCACCTCATGACTCCTCTCCATCTTCACAATTTAATCTTAGTGATTTACTAAATCATGTTTGTCTTTAGTTTTTCATGTATTTGTAAATGTGAAAATGTAAATGCCTAACACTTCCACAAATATCTCAGAAACTGAAATTCCAGTCAATATTCAATCAGTATGGATGTGACTTTACTAATTTTAAACACAAAAAAA
>NC_022027.1:48179716-48180944 GCF_000317375.1 Microtus ochrogaster
AGTGGTGGTAAGGGTCACAGTAAGATGACCCTCCGAGACCATTTATCAATCAAGAAATTGCACCACACACTTGTCTACATGTGAATCCTAAGAGGCATTTCGTCAACTGAGAGTCCCTCTTTTCAAATGCCTCTAGCTTGGGTCAAGCTAACAAAAAACAAAAAACAAAAACCCAAAACAAAATAAAACAGAAAAACAGTACAACCAACCAATATTGATAAATGAATAGAATACTTCATTTTCTGACATATCTCTACCAAATATGAACTTCTTATGCAAGTGAAGGGTTTCTTTGGTCACCACACAATACTAGTAACATGCTAATGTTATATGAGATAAATGTCCTTGGCTAGAAGATATTTATTTTAACATGTTACAAGTTATAGAGTTATTTATGGACTACAAAGTAGTCATAGTACTACCCTCAGTATTGTAACTTATTTTTAAACATTCTAATGGCATGTTTTTGAATCATTAATTCAGTCAATGCATGTACCTGGAAGTCTCCATTCACTCCTGTTAATTAACTAAAGCTTGGAATATTTCTGTCATGCTTTGGACCAGTGTTCTATTCCAATGTTCATTGAATTTGTATTTCAATTGAACTTTGATAGCCTGATCCAAGGATGTTTTCAAGCATCGAGCATAGAATTCTAAAGTCATTTTTGAGGGTTCAGCACCAGATAATCTAGATTTTCTCCATGTTAGTAGATATTTGGGCATGGAGAGAGCACAGCATCCATCTGTATTGATGTGACAGTGTGAAGC
Source organism: Microtus ochrogaster (assembly GCF_000317375.1). Lineage (NCBI taxonomy): Eukaryota > Metazoa > Chordata > Mammalia > Rodentia > Cricetidae > Microtus > Microtus ochrogaster. The sequence continues at coordinate 48,180,485 of NC_022027.1, forward strand.
AAGAGATTCCATGGTTTTACTTTCTGAATGGAGTCAATCTGGTGCATAAAGGAATAAATGACTATGAAATAAATCAGCAACTGACAGCACAGCCAATATGTTGCTTTTTTTCAGTGGAAAACTCTATACAAGTGACCATGACGGATATGTCTGTTTTATTATGTGAATTCAAGTATAAGATGACTTCGCCACATTGTATTGATGTTGTTAGAAATAGAGCAACGAGCTAACCAGAAGCATAACAATTATTAATTTTGTTACCACCCTTGTTGTTCTCTTGTATTCATTTCTTTGCTTGATTTTATTGGGCTATCCATAAAATAACATCTGTGAATATGCAATGGAAGGAGGTATAATTCGTGATCCTAGAGAAGCTAAATAAGAAGGTGAATCCAAAGACAAACATATAGGCATTCTCCTGAATATTAACCTTCATCAGGCGATGAAAGGAGACAGAGAC
>NC_022027.1:48181389-48230045 GCF_000317375.1 Microtus ochrogaster
AATAAATAAATAAATAAATAAATAAATAAATAAAAACAGCTTTAACATTTGCCATTTGTTTGTGTTTGGAAAATTATATCCATTTTTAATATTTAGTAGTTCTCTCTTTCTTTCAGTGATTATAAAGGGTAAGGTAGGCTACCCTATTAGGCAGTACAATAATTGGCACAGAATAAGAGCTTAGAAGTTGCTGGCAAAAAAAAAAATGTATTGTAATGGTTTCCATTTGTAATGATTTCAATTTCCATTTACAAGGAGAAATTATCATGTTGTGGAGTAAGCACTCCACTTATCTTCGGTTATAATGACAAATATTTAGAATGCACTTCGGCGTTAAACTGGCCTAGTAAAGTAGACATTGTAGGGTCTACTATAAAATCTGTAGCTTCACTAGTCCTGGATAGATGACCAGGCTTCCTGTATCAGGCATGCTGATGTTCTTTGTGGGCAGGTCTTCAGGTCTTGAAAACCTATATAGGCAAGTAACATTATATATATTGAACAGGTTGTGTTTATATATTTAGGAAGACACACAGATTGATAGATACAGAAGGAAATGGGGGAACAATTAAAGAAAAGAAAGTCATTAATTTGAAATCAAGCAAAATAGAAGGAATACATCGTAAGACTTGGAGAGAGAAAAAGGAAGGGAAAATAACATAATTATTTTACATCTCAAAAAAAATAAGTTATTTTTAAAAATATTTTGATTATTATTGAATTTGTCATTGAAAACATTTTGAAGAAAGTTTAAATATATATGTGTTAATAACTATTAATGTCCAGAATTCTATCTTTATAATTCTAATAATATCAATAGTAACCTTTAACACTAACTTTTTTAGTATTAAAAACTTTAGTAAAATGAAGGCCCTTCACCAGACTCCTTTCTTTAAAACTAATAATAATGATAATGATAATAATAATAATAATAATGGAATGTAAAAACTACTTCAAAAAAGTAGTAAAATAAAGAAAAACTCCAAAATATGGGAGAGAGGTTACAAATCCAACGAATTTTACCAAATTAAGAAATGTTTTTGAGGCTACCTTTTTTTGTTTTTTTGATTTTGGATTTTTGAGGCCAATCCATTTTTCACAACATGCAGTCTCATTTTGTTTTATTTTATTTTATTATATTTGCAGTCTCACTTTAAACAAGCCAGAACGGCTCAATCAATACCTTTCCAAAAGGATACCTGCAGCAGGTAGCACACTACAAGTGCACAACATCAGGCAAGTGGAAGAGAAGAGAGGTATTGGGTAGACCAGATAGCCCTAGCACAAGCAGGGTGCCATACTAGAGGAAAAGGTTGGGTGGTAGTCAGCCTTCATTGCTAATCAACAAATCAACAGTAAACAAATAGACTCTGAAATTTCCACAGTCTACTCCTAATTTCCAGTGCAACTACATTTGGAGATGAGGCAAAAGAGGAGGTAACTAGGTTAAATGAGATCATAAGGGTGTGACTCTAATCTAGCATGGCTGGTGTCCTTAAAACAAGAGAGAGAACAATGTGAACTCAGAAAGAAGGTTATGTGAGGACACAGGAAGGAGACTAGGTCAAAAGGAAATAAGCCTTGAAACCTTAAGGATGGGTGTCCAACCTCTTGAAGCATGATGAATTAATTCCTGTTGTGTAAGTTGTTTAACATATGGTTTTGCTTTAGGTCAGCACAAGTAAGGTACTGTACACACTGTCTGAAATTAGAATAAGAAACAAATATTGCATTTTAGGACTTTCTTCATCACTTCTCAGACCTTAAATGTATGGGGTACAGAAGGATCTTTTTGAAGCCATACATATGTGTATATTTATTTGACTGACTATGGATAATGACTTTTGTCATCTGAACAGAATGACCCCAACTCGAAGAAAGGTACTAGTCAGAAACAAATCTATCTCAGATCTAAGTATATATCATGTATATGTTTCCATCTTTAATTTTTATTTTTCTTTATTTAAAAATTAATAAGAAAACATGCCTGATTTCTATCTTTCAAAAACCTCTCAATATCCTTTTTTTTTAAAAAAAATAAAATAAAAATGAAATAATTTGTTTCATCAGGGGTGGCTCATGCTTTTAATTCCAGCATTCAGGAAGCAGAGGCAGGTGTATCTCTGTGAGCATGAGACCAGGCTGGTCTACAGAGTGAGTTCCAGACAGTCAGGAGTGTTTCACAGAGAAACCCTTCCTCAAAAACAAAATAAAATAAAAAGAAATAAAATGAATTTGGCTTTAGTAACAGTTCCCATAACTTAAAAAGTTAAGTGCTCTTCACTATTTTTCAAACTCTTCTTGCATAAATGAGTGTTTGCAAATCTATCTCTCTATCCACAGATTCATATAAAAATTTACAAAAAACCAATGCATAACTTTCTGTGCCCTGCCTTTTTCACTTTACACATCTTAGCAAGATTCTTTTTCTGCCTATATAGATCCAATTCCCTTACAAAAAAAGCATGCTGCAAAACATAGTTAAAGATTCTTTTCCTAAAGGTCTCTGATTTGGTTTATTTTTCTTTTATAAACCTTGTAATGAACAGCCTTACCAAGAATGTGTTGAAAGACAAAAAAGACTATGAAAACAAAGCCATAATTGTAGGCATCAAAAAGACAAATAAGCGTCATCCTTTAGATCCATCAATATGCTAAATTTATATGAAAAATAGTGGCACTAAATTTTTCAGAAGTGATGGAAGTGGCTGAAGTGAAAACAGATATGGAAATCTTACATGGGAATGTAGAACCACACAACCACTCTTCCAAAGAAATAGTAAACGCTTTACAGAACATCCTTCTATCACTAGGCCAAATATTAAACAACTAAATCTATTTCTACTTCTGGAAAAAAAGTATAAGGGAATCATCATCAAAATGCAAGTTTTCTAAATAAATGAAATGATAAATAATGTATTTTTAATACTACTGTGAAAGACAAAAATAGCATATAGGTGTAAAGATCAATCTTAATCTCTACATTTTTCTTAAGTAAATGATGTTTTTCATAACTAAATAATGTTTTCTTCTAATTGAAGATTGGCAACAATTGGCATATATAATTCTGCTGGAATATGTAATAAATTCTGGATTATTCCACAGCAAAGAATAAATTTTATGGTTATAAAATAAAAATTATCAATAAAAAATTTAAAAATAATAAATGCATTATTATTGCAATAAATCTATGAATAGAAAACAAATTAGAATTATTTGATTGACATTAAATATTTCTAAATAATATTTAGTCAAAGAAAAGTAAAATATTAATGTAAAGATTATTTTAAATAATAAAATTATAAGCTCAATCAAGAAATAGGGAAAGGATACAAATTAATAATTCTAGGAATAAAATTCATATCACTACAGATGACTACTGCCATGTTGAGTAGATAAAATGAATACATTTATATAAAATCTGGTGAAAAGTAAATCCCACAAATTCACTCATATACAAATAAATAACCTAACTAGACCAATGTCTAATAATGAAAATTAATATGAGCATTAGCTTTTCCTACAAAGAAACATCATGTTTTGCTGTTGAAGTTTACTAAAAATATAGGAACAAATAATAGCTGTTCAATGCAAAGAATAGAGAAGCGAAGGGATTACAGACATGTGTCACCATGCCGGGTTTTTGCATGAATCCTGGGGATCCAAGCTCAGGTCATCTGCCTTGCATAGCGAGCTCTCTGACAGTGGGCCATCTCCCCAGACCCAGGAGTTATTTTTTTCTTTTTGAAGTTGGGTGATAAATAAATCAATATCTATTCACTTTACTTTCAACATATTTGAAACTTTTCATTGCAAAGATAACAGAGAAAAACTGTACTATAGATGACTACAAAAGACAGAGATATATTGAAATTTGTGCCTTGGTTATGGATAGGAACATTAAATATTCTAAGGTGCCAACTGTAGATTAATCTGGGGATTTGACTTTATCATCACAAACAGATGACCGAAATAATTTAGACTTGCCAAACTGATTTCACTGTTTCTAATTAAAAATAGCAAATAATATTTTCAAGAAACTTTTGAACAACAAGCAAGGAATACAAGGCTTTTGTATTGAGAGAGGATAAAAATACAAGCTTAATGATAGTTGGAATTGATTCAAGGACAGATCATTGAAGTGGAAGATTCCATAGAACTGGAGTCAATATGAAGGTCCTGGTAAGTGATAAACATGCAGCAGTTGAGTAACAGCGAGTGGCTCCCTTGGTGATGTTACAGAAATCAGATAGCCATCATACAAAAGAGAACGAAAGAAAAAAATGGAAAGAAGACCAGAGCCTCATTTTATTGTGCAGTCAAAACTCTTATCTTATTTCATAAGATGTAAGCTTTGGAAAGCAATGATTATAACATAAAAATATGTTACCAAAATAGTAGAAGATAAGAAGTTTACCAATAACCTCGTGGCAGGAAGATACAAGGAATGTTAGTCAAAATATAAATCCAAGTATAACTCTTATCAAACAGTGACAACAATAATAAAGGTAAAGTTTTTGTTATACTCCAAACTGATGACATCAAGAGAGGAACTTAATGCTGTGCCAGTTGATTGGATGTCAGCTTGGCGGCACGTGTACAGAAGAACTGTGTCTGTTGATGTTCAAAACCCCAGGGAAAAACTAAGAAGTGACTAACCAACATACATGTTGCTAATATGGGAAATGTTCATTTTCTTGTCATCACAAAGAAAAATAAGGTCAAAATTTCCTTGAGGACTCAGTAAAAATATGGTGAAAAGGCCCCAAAACAGTAAGGTCACTGAAAAAGCTCAAATGTGCTATAAGTTTATAAAGACACTTAAGATCTACCTTAAGTCAGGACACTATAAGCTACAGTAGAATTCTAATAATTTACACATTAGATTTCCAAAAATTAAAAATAAATTTATTCATGAGATTTGTGATGAGTGGAAAAATAAATTCTAGGACCATATTACTGAAGTTATAAGTTGACACAGCTTCTTTGGCAAACTAATTAAATAAAATTTGAATCCAAAAGAGAATACCAACTATAACATAGGAACTAACATACATGTAAATATTTGTGAAAGTATTAAATATAGGCTATATTGAAATGTGACTATTTTGCACAGAAAGATAGACAGGGGTTTTCATTTGTAGCAATAATTTATATGAGGAAAAGGTAGAAAGCACAAACACATGATTCAACCTTTTTCATTATTTATGCATCTGCTTTGTGTGTGTGAATGTCTGTGTCTACACGACATTGCACATGTACGGAGGACAGAGAACAACTTGTAGTAGTCTGCTTTCTCATTCCACCATGTGGGTTCAAGAATCAAAGTCAGATCCTTACGCTTTGTAGCAGGAGGAGCCACTGAGATGCTGGTAACCCTACATGGTTTCTCTCTCTCTTCTCTCTTCCTCTCTCTGTCTCTCTGTCTCTCTTTCTCTCTCACACACATGTTATATGTACCTTTATACATTATATTATATTTTGAGTTATACATTGATTAATTCATTCATATATAATTAATTATAGACAACTAAATACATTACATAATATTTGCAAACATCTTCAAACACTTCTTGTCAGTAGCTCTGAAGCTTGGTTTGTTTATTCCATAGGCCTGTCATGCGCCTTTGGGTCTTCCCTCTCTGACGTCACCGACTAGTACGCTTATTCCCAATCTCCCCCAACAAAAAAATTTTACTACCAATTTACTATTCTTGCTTTCAAAAAGAACTATTTAAAGGCAATTTTTGGATGACTTGTAATAATTTTTTTGTCCAGTTTGTACTATGGCATATCAATGGAATGTAAATTTCAGCATACCTCAGAAATATTTAACTATTTAATGTAAGACACTATTTTCTCTCTTTTTCTTTAAAGACACCATTTTCTATGGCTTAAATGGTCCGAAGGGCTGTACAGGTGGCTCGGTTGGTGAAGTGTTTGCATTATATACACAAGAATCAAAGTACAGCCCCAAAACCCATGTGACAAATGCAGACTTCGTAAAATGTATTTGGTATCCCAGTGCTGGGTTGATGGAGAGGGAAGGATCCCTGGGACTCTCTTACTAGCCAACCTAGCCCACTTGCCCAGCTCCATGCCAGGAAGGGGCCCTGTCTCAAAAACAACGTGAATAGTGCCTGAGGAACAACACTCAGGACTGACATCAAGTCCTGACATGCATGCACACACACAAACACACACACAGACATTTCTATACACATAAGAACACACACACATATACACACAGAACAATAGTATGAAGGTAGAGCAGGACAATTCTCGTCGCTGCTAACGGAAACTTTGAGTGTAGATTCTCGGCACAAGCAGCCACCTGGAGAAATCAATCCCTGTGTATAGACTAAACACCAGAAAAGTGGGAGGTTTGGAAGATTCCTCCCAATTCTTCAAATGGTAGTAGTTTGGTTTTTATTTCATAAACATGAGCAGCAAGTATTGCTCTCTGATAATTAAATTCACTTAGGTATGTATGAGAGAGACTTTTATAGTATTTTTAGAGATATCTGAGTGACGGGGAACTATGATTATCATTGCTTGAAAATACAAATGCTTTTTGATTTTGCTGTTTCTTAATAATATTTTGGCCTTTTGTATTAAAATATGATTGCTTCATTGCTCCATTTCCTCCCTCCAATCTCTCCCATGAACTAACTATCTTTTACACACTCAATTCATGCTCTCTTTTTCTTTAATTGTCACTGTGTATATAGAATATACCCAACCCATCTCTATATGATTTCAGGGTTTGTTCGCTTGGTACTGGATAACCATTTTGCAGAGCAATAAGATGATTGTAAGTGCCAGAGGAACAGGAGGTCTGTGACTTTTTATCTACTAGAAATGGCAATGCAACTACACCCATGAAAGTGTTACGCACAAAATATGGAGAATGAGTGTGAAGTGGAGAAAACCAACTACTGAAAAGGACTTGGGAATTATTTTTTTAAAAAAAAATGATTTGGAAAGTTTGAGGAAGAAAAAAGCCACTGGGACCAGAATAAATAGAAAAGTTTAAATAGCTGTTGCTTCTATCTGTGACTTCATTTGATCATTTTCAAAGACGTTATTCAATTTATAGGGTGTGTATGTATGTGTGTCTGTGCATGTGTGTGCATGCGTGCATGCTAGTGCCTGTGTGCCACATGTGAGCATGTGCCCACAGAAGCCAGAGGAGGGTCTAATTTCCTCTGCACGTGGAGTTACAAGTGGTTGTAAGCAGCTTAACATGAGGCTTAGGAGCCAAACTCAAGCCCTCTGAAGAGCAGAAGTGACCTTAACTGCTGAGCTGTCTCTCCTGCCCCCACTTTTTAAAATAAGATTATTTTGTTGCTATTAAATCTTTCCTGTGAGTTTGTGCTCATTGAGAAGTATAAAGCTTCAGTGCTCTGAGCATTTCATTTTGCCTTGGAGATTTCTTTTTGCCCCGTTAGTCATCTAAAAAGGTAGTTTTGAATATTTGCAACTCACTTCTATGTAAGTGAGAAGAAACTCACATGGTTGACATGAGGAACGCAGCAAAACCTGCCATGCTAAGTTTGATTAAGCTGGCAGATCTGTCAGGAAGAGGTACTTCTGGAGCAGGGTGGGCCCTGCTTTGATCACAGATCTTTCCTTGAAGGGAAATTTTCTCATCATCTGAATTACCATGTGTCAGCAAGTTCTTGGAAGCATCCATCTAAAAGCTTCCTGTTGGAAACATAGCCTGGGTGTAGGATCAATGCAAGTATAACATTTGCCAACTTAAATCTCACCATTGAACAAACAGATGGAGGGAAAAAATTATCAAATGGTATAAATGTCACCTTCACTTTCTCAATACAAGCAATGCAATGTGTGCCTGCTTGCTGAGGAGATTTTTGCTGGACAGATGTATGCTCAGATTCAGCCTATTTATTAGAGAAGAGTCTCAGCTCTCATTTTCAATTTTAATCACTGTGTCAATTTTCAAAGGGCAGTTCTCATTACATAAACATTTGGAAGTTATAAAGCTGAAAGGTCAGGGTGTAGACTAGACAAAAGATAACATGCCACCAGCTGGTATAAACTTCCTTGAGCAAAATATTCACCCAGTCAGGCCAACCCTCAGACATCAAGGACTTAGAACATAGGAGCAAAATGTTCTCATTTTTTTTTTTTTGTGATTACTCAGGCTAAGCAATTTTATTTGTGAGGCTAGAACTCACACACATCTTTGCATTTATGGATTCTGAAGAAATGGATTCTGCAAGAAAATTTTATGACGATTACTACAACAAACTCATTTAACCAAATATGTTTGTCTAGATATTGCATGATTACTATTTTCTACCCTGCAGTAACTATGAAAAGTTGTTCTTCCAATGATATCCCATTTGATCCTTACTGCAGATTTATAAAGTGGTATTTTTTATCAATAATATGCACCTGGAAATTCAGACTTAGAAAGCTATAACAATTTTCTGAATTATAACATAATATATATACATATATACACATACATACACACATACACACAGACATATGGTAGACACAGCACTCCAACCAAGACCTACTTAATATCAGGACTCTAGATTAATCTGTGCCACGCACCGTGGCCCCGGTCTGTGCTTTATGCACTAGACCCCAGTTCGCGAGCTTCGGGTAAGGGGTTGGAGGTTGAGAACACAGATCTTTAAACACTGATACCAAAAGCCCCTCTTTAATAGCACCATGGAGGCTTAAGTACCCTGCAGTCAATGGCCAACAGGTGAAAATCCCATCCTCTGATCCTCTAAAGCTAGGCACAGCTTCTAGTAACTTTAATTAGAAGGTTCTAGGAGGGAAGAGTAGCTGAAGGCCAAGACTCATTAGTTCCAACAAATCTACACACAGCTCTCTCCTTTAGTAAGTATTACATAAGTAGAAAAGTTTGTTTGAATTGCATGAAAACGTAGTATAGGAGGGAAGAAATTCTGAGGAGCTAAGGAACAAAAGAGGAACTATAAATCTCAGACATTCTATTGTAATCAGCTTTGTGCAAATGGTAAAAATGAACAAGAAGTTGCAAAAGTATGATTTGCACTTCAGGTTAACATATGAGGGAAAATGTTTTCATTTCTTTTATTTTAAACTGATAGAAATTATATTGCTAAATAAAAAACATAATTTGAAGCCCCCAATCTCAAAGAATAGTTGTGAGTTATTGTTAAATCTGCACTGAAACGTAGATGGGATTTTACCATCTTTGTAGCATTTACTTATTTATTTATTCTGTGTCTGGGTGTTTTGCCTGCATGTATGTTTGTGCACTGCATGCATGTGTGATGCCCACAGAGGCACCTCAGATGCCCTGGAACTGGAGCTAAATACACTTGTAAGCCACCTTGTGGGCACTGGAAATCAGACCGGGCTCTTCCAGAAGAGCAGTCAGTGCTCTTAACTGCTGAGCTATCCTTCCATATCTGCACATACTTTTCTTAAAGTTTGGGAGCACTGACTTACATAGCCTACCCATGTAGAGCTAAGAGATCTAAGGACTAGCGCTATAGTGGCTACATAAGAAAATTGGGAAGACCATGATGGGAACTGTCTGGACAGTAGAATGAATTGAAAGTGGGAAAGAGCTGAGGGAGAAGTACTTGGATTGCTATCATAATTCCTGAGGAGACCATAGAGTGGAGGCTAACTGGGAACAAGGGGCAGGATGTGTGATGGTTGACAACAGAACTGAAGCTGTCTCCAGTAAATATGTTGAGGACTAACAGCAGCAAGAAGGACTGGGCTAGACTGAAGCAGCTTCCTTATTGACCAGTGGTAATAAAACATATTCACAGCATGCAGAGGGGAATCCCACAATGAAGGATTGTTTTAAACCAAAGATGTTTGTGATTTAACAGCAGTCAATGTTTGATTTGTATGCATATTTGCCTAGGGTTACACAAAAAATTTCTTAGGGAAAGAGGTGTTATGGTGTTAAAAGTTTATGAGCCAGGGTTTGTACACTTAGAAAGGCACAAGGCCCTTGAGGCAAGGATTAGATGGTGTCTGACTTTATCCTCACGTGGGAGTGAAAGTGATAATCAATCACATTTCTTCTAATAAAATAAAGGAAGCCACACAAGTAACAATTTCATGTATCTAACTCATACTGTTTATAATTCCAGGACAAAAACAAATGCAGAAGATACATTTAGAAGAAATTCTCTACCACACAGGCTCGGTGACAAACAGAGTTTACAGGCTTGGCAAGCAACCCCAAGGTTTGCAGCTTAGTTGGCATGCTAGTTTGGAAATACCTTTCCTAGTTTCTCAGCAACAGTTTCCTCATTACAAACAATTTTAGCGACACCTTTTTTGGGTCTGAACGAAATAACATAAACTCATTTGATCATCTCTCTTCTAGTGTCAAGATTCTTAAACACTGGCTGGGTGAATCTCGATGGGAATCCATAGAGAGAATTTTCCAGACTTCCTAGACACAAGCTTCCTTAATTCAACAGGATCACATCGTTCCCCATTGGGCTTTGTCATGATTTTGTTGTTCAAAACATGAGCAACTTCTGGTGCACATGTAGACGCCATCATCTCTGCCACACTGGTGGTGGATTGCTTCTGTTACATTAGAATAAAAAAAGTGCCCAGGACAATTTTATCTTGATTGTGTGGATATGGGTAATAACATTAAAAAAGCACACACAAAGTATCTTGAAACTATGTAATCTAATCCTCATTATGCCTGAATATTGATAGGAAATATGTCCTTAAGCAGTCGGTAGTCTCGTTTTGAACACGGAGATGAAAGGGTAAGTAAACAGCAAAACATGATCTTTGGGTTTCTTATTCTTCATTTCCAACTTGCAATACTATTGTCTCTTAAAACCCACATTGTTTTGCGTTGATTGTGGATTGGCAAAAAAAAAAAAATTGTCACCTTCCCTAGATATTCACAGATTATATTAAATTCTGATTTAATTAGCCAAAGACACAAATAATTACCAGAAGCTAGATGGACTGTGAAACAGATTAGAACAAGTTGGAAACAGATGCACCTTCTCTTGATGTGACTTTTTCTCGGCCTCGAGTTCCTTTAAAAAGGCAGAAAATAACACTTTTGCATAAAGTACGGTAAAGCCTGATGTGGGAAAACCATCTGAATTCTGTTAGCATCATCTTTTGTACCCATGGCTTGCCATCTGTCATTGGCAGAATTATGAAGTTCCTATACCCATGTCCTAGTCTATAAAACCTGTATTTTGTTTCCAGCCACAGGAGAGTTGCTATTGCAAATAGAATCAATGGCCAAGTCAATTCAACACAGAATATCCCGCATCATCCATGAGGGCTCCGGCCCATCACAGCCTTCAGCATGGGCAACCTGGCCAACAGGTGAGAGTGATAAAAGGGGTCTACCTTCAGTCTTTGAGGGTGGAGATGATAATCTGAAACACTCAACATAGGTACATATAGAAACTGAACATGCAAAGAAGCAGTTCTCCAGAAGAACACAGTGGTGAAACCTTTCAATTTCAGGCCAGTGATTCATTTTCACAGTGATTGGTTTTAGCCCTTGTTGGACTTCTAATCTACATCATGCCCCAAGATCTGTGAAAGTTCAAACCAAATAAAATCCCATTTTTTTTTGTATGAGAAAACTAAGATATCAATAAAAACAAGCTTCTTAAAGACAAGTAGTTGATTACCCAATACAAGCTCCACATTTGATACACTGGGGGAGAGGAATGCAGATCTCTTGCTATGTGTTTTCATGCAAATACAACTTAAAACATCCAGAAGCCCCACAAGAGATCTCTGAAGACAGTATGAGCTGCTTCTTCATCATCTTCAGACAACTACAAGAGGTCTGAGGTTCTCACTTACCTCTGACCAGACCTCTGCAAATACACTTTTCACATCAAGTTGATGAGCACAGAGGAGCAAATGCCTTGGCACTCTGTACCTGTAAGAGAGTGGGAGAGTTCAAACAACCCCAGAAAATGGAGAAGATGTACCCTTCTCATACTTTAGTGAACATGTGATACAGCTACATAAAATTTAAAGAGTTGATTACTCTATTAGATAAGTGTTTTATATTATCTCTGCTGTTGATATATTTAGGCAATTGTGGAATTTCAAGAGTGTAAATGCATTTGCCCTTCTTTGACTACTTTAAAGAGCAAGTATATAAAATACAAGGATATATGTGTAGTTAGTATAAGAATGTGGTGTCTTTGCCAATAACAGCACAGAAGGTTGAGAGTGATTATACGTCAACTGGCCTTTGGAAATTATTCCAGGAGGTAAAATCTATTTCCTCTGGTGTTACTACATTCACTACAGTTTTTTTATGTGTGTATTATTGATTGCTGCATATTATGTTTCTGCTTGTCTTATTTTAGTATATTTTTATCTTTAAATCTAGAGTTAATATGTATGTCACAACTTATTAGAACCAATTTCAATTAAATTATATCAACTTAATTTGCATGAGCTATAAGATGTGATGCTGAATGCTCCGCTCTCTCTCCTGTTTCATAAATCTACAGAACACAAAACTTCTGTTACATACTCAGTATTTAATGATTATAAGCAATACATTGAATAATTGTTAAGAAGTCAATAAACAAAGCAAAAAACATGCACAACTTTTGCTAGAACAAACATCTCTTCAGTTAGTTCTGCGTCTCTTTATTTTTCTGTGTATTTGAGCTACTGCCTGGAATGATTCTCAAAGGCTGGTTGACCTGTAATACACTCAACCTCCTCTGCTGTTATTGGCAGAAACACCACACTCTTATACTACTATACATGTATCCTTTTATTTTTATACACTTGTTCTTAAAGTAGGCATTTACACTCATATAATTCTACAATTGCCCTAGTAGGTGTTCTTTAGACGAGTAGATCCAAAGATACTGTGCAATTTGTATTTTTACAAAACATGGTTTTCAAAAAGTTCTTTGTTATGGTTAATGTATTTTTCTGTTTTACTTTGAAAGACAGATTTTCGCTGTGCAGGATTTGGGGTAGATGATTTGTTTGTTTATTTTCTTTTACCAGAAATTTTGCTTATGTTGCCTACCACCAGCTTTCCACCACTTCCTTCTGGTTTACAGTGTTGTTGTGAAAATTTTACCTTTCCTCTGTCTAAAGTTCCTCATAAATGCTGAGTTATTTTCTCTTGTTGCTTTCAATACCTTGCTTTTAGGCTCTGGCCACTTTGGCTGCCCCATGGCTTTGCTCACTAGAGGGGTCCTAAGATTTCTAGAGTCCCAGGCTTGTGTTTCTTTATAAACTTGAAAATCTTTTAGAACTGCTTCTCTGAAACTTGTTTTACCTCTTTAGTCTATGTTCTTCAGATTTCATAGTATCTGCCAATTTACCTTCCTGTCAGACCTAACCTATGATTTACACAGGCACATTCTCATGTGTGTTTCTGGGATCAAGTTTATTTGTTATTTCCATGGCTCATAACTTTCCATTTGAAATCCCTTTCTAAGTAGGATACTATAGAAAAATCTGGATACTGGACCATCTCTTCGGGCACTTATTTGTATGAATTCTGTTTACACTTTATGTGACTTACTGAACTATTTTAGTGGGTTTATCATATGCCTAACTCATTAATTAGAAAACTTTTGATGCTGTTTATCCAAGGACACAGCCTTGAATAACCCATAGCCACACAGAGATGACAATACTTTTGGCAGATATCTTTTCCCTCTTTCCCAGGCCACACCCAGTTGTTGGGCTCCAATAACTGTCAGATGATATTGTTTTCAACAACGTTCAGGGCTCTGGACAACTACATAGACTGATTTAATCTAACGTGGGCACCTTCAAAGGTATCCTGAGGTCAGCATAGAAAATGTGTTCATTTGTACAAGTCATAAAGGGCTTCATCCAGCTGTCTCTTCCTGGATCTATCTGACAAATTAGCCAATCAATAGTTTAGTCTGTATCCTTAGTCAATCTACTCGTTTCCCTGTGTTCCTAATGACTTCTGGTTATCACGGTCTGTTATACTTGAATTCTTCCATGGCCTACTGTCAGTGAAAAGAATCTTTCTTAGAATAAACTCAGAATTCTCTTTCAGAAAATCCTACCCTGTCCACTACAGAAATTTGAAGGTGGGAAATGACAACATTAACCACCACCTGAGGGTGTCTGATATATTGGGACCTATCTCCTTAGCTTACTTCTCATTCTGGAATCTCTAAGAGAAGAGTAGGCCCACTACTTTCAGCAATGGCATACCCGAGAGAGTACAGCCTTTGCCTTGTGGCTGTTGTGTACAACAGTTTATCAGGTATTTGTGGAGAAATCACTTGTATGAGTGATTTCTTTCCTCAGTGATACTTACTCAGAACTCAATCCCTACACAGGAAGTGGGGGCACCCTGAGAAGAGTTAAGGCCTGGCCTGATCTAGGAAATAACACCCTGAATTGTAATTGTGAGGAAAAGGAGCCCTGAGTTCTTAGATGGACAAGTCTAGAACAGAGTTTATAGGTACTGAAATGGGAGAGCAAAATAGGGGCAAGTCTAGGGTCAGACGCTGTGACATTCGCTGATCTTAGCAAATTTGTGTTGATTTTCTTGAGTATCTTTTATATGCTATAGGCCATGGGCTCATTTCCCATGCTCTTTTAGAGCTTTACTTTGAATAATACTTCTTTAAAGTATGGAACATTTTCAATTATTAAGAAACTATGTAGATGAACTAGGTCAGTTAATGAATTCATGGTAAATCATGTTTTACCATCTAATGTCAGCTAAGGAAATTGCTCAGAAAATATGCCCAAATATGACAGTAAGATGGTGGACAGATGAGTCTTCCTCCTGAAAGTCTACTCTGTAGGCTGGCCTAGGATCCCAATTTTACTGCACATTGTCTGGAAGATTCACACACACACATTGGTATTTGAAAAAACATATAGCAAAGTATCAACTATTAATAAAAGTACCCTAATCATTGAACTTATTTCATAAATGCAAAATATTACAATGGCTTGAAGCAAAGAACATCTGAAGAAGATGCAAGAATAATTAGAAAGAGAAAGGCTTAGCAAGTGTCTTTACAGTGTTTAGAGTTCATAGGTTAAAACCTTGTAAGGGAACAGCATGAAGTGCAGAATGTTTTTACTTGGCAAAAATAAGTTATAAACTATATATACAATCAGAGCAAACAATATTGTAGTCATGTGTCAACAGTCATACTCTTAAGTCCTTGGTCAATCTTGGCGTATGATACAACAGTTTATCAGGTATTTCTGTTTTGACAGTACATATAAATTGTGTATGAAAAGAAAAGAAAGCAACTTCTTTCTTGTTAGTGTTAGGTTAAAAGGATAGTGGTATAATAAAGAACAAGAACTTCATCAAAGGTCATTTAGAGCAAAGTGTTACAATTGCTTATTTTGTACAAATACTAATTATATTTTCACTCAGGGTTTCAGTCTTCCAAAACGAAATTGTTCCTAATTTCTGTGCCAAAACATCTTTAGAAAAGTTGTTACAAATAAATTCCAGTACCGTTTGCTCAGCAGTTTGGCATCAACACTGTTCAGGCAACAACATTCATATGGTAATAGTTAAATTTGTTTCTCACTATGGATTTCTCAGCCATTTTTTTTAATTTTTTTTTTCCAGCCAGCACAGGCTAAACTCTAGAAAGTGCTTTAACTCTTTTGTTCATGTGAGTCTCTATGAATCAGTTAATACTAATCAGTTAATAGCACACATACCTCCAATTTGCTTTGTTCTTGAAGAGGGGTGTGACTTGGAAAGCTTCAGTTAGCTTATATTCCAGGCCCCAGTTGACTGAGCAACCTTGGCTTTCTATTGTATATCTTCTCTTCTTACCTATGTGGCATTGGGAGGGAGGTAATGTACTAGACCTCCTCACTTCTGAAATGAAGTTAGCACTTTGTGTTGTTGTTGAGCAAGGGAGTTGAATAATAATGCATAGAATAGAGCTTCTGTGTGTGGTAACTGGATCCAGCTTTTGCTCCCTAAGCAATTAACCCAAAACTATACAGGTGAATATTTTATATCAAGATGTATTTTTTTGAGTTGAGAACTGAGATACTTAGCTGGGGGTAAAGAGGGGTTCATGTCAATTGTCTCTGAATTTTTTTCCAGAGGGAAGGATTTGCTGTTGTTTTCTGAATCATAGATGAACAGGATGTCAAACAAGTCACCCAAATCTGACACATGGACGGATGAGAAGGTCCAGCCTTCTGTTTCCAATTCAGACACTGACTCCTACTCCTATAAGAGCAACAGCTAAAGATTAGAAGTACAGTAAGTGGGTGGAATAATGAAAGTAGGCACAGGATTCCAACATTCTTATGTGTCTAATATCAGTACCTATTGAAAGGCACCCCCCTACAGGAGGCCTTCAACAGCCAAATGGACGTGAGGACCCATTCTTGTAGAGATCAATCATTTTATTTACCCAGCCAAAATGATGCTGACAAAATGAAATTCGAGTGAGGTAGGCCTTTCTCTTGTGGATAGGAACTATGAATGGACCAAATAGCACAGAGTCTATCTCACCAAGAACAATCCAGCCACGGCCAATGCAGAATCACCAATCTCTAGTGACCATGCAACATATCTGATTTCAGTCATGTTGTGTTAGACCTGTTTTATGTGCTCTGGTCCTTACCTGAACTGAAGCCAGAGTTTCCTTTCAAACCAAGGAGCTTTTCTGGGATGAATCTTAGATAACTAATGCTTGAACCTAAGGAAAGTAATGTATTAAACACTACCTCATTCTAACAGACCAATCCATCAACAAAGGCACTATCAGAAGAGATGACCAGCCACAGGGACACTTGGACTTAGTACACACCTCATCACCTGAAAGCAGTTATCTTTATGAAACTGTAAAGTGACCTGTTAAAGGGTTTGGAAAATTGGGACACAGTTCTTTAGAATGTGATTCCACTTCTGGTTCTATGACCACCGTAAAAAGAACACGGAAGTCTTGAAGCAGTGGTACTTTCAGACCATCAGTCCTAGTGACTTATCTTAAGAAAGCACACTGTCAAATCCGGTCTCGTTAGACCTGCTGATAGAGGAGAGGCAGCTTGGAAGAAGGAAGGGCACTGGTGAGAGGAGAGGAAGGATAGGAGAAGATGGGGTTCAAATAAAAGCAGTAAAAGGCTCTACAGAAGTCACCATAGAATTGAAATATGTACATGAAAACTCTTAATGAAACCATTAACTTGTATGTTGAGTTTAAAATTTAACTATTAAAGGAATATGAAAAATAAAACCATAAAAGAATTTTTTAAAGAGAGAGAGAGAGAGAGAGAGAGAGAGAGAGAGAGAGAGAGAGAAAGACAAGTTCTGTTTTCTGAGCTCTTTCTATCTGGAAAGGAAGGGTTCCAGTGCTTTTTCAAGTTGACATAATGCCTGTCAAGTGTCATAAGAACAGTAAGTGAAGGATTAGCTGGCAATATTTGGCCTTGGTTAGTTAGTCAGAATTGTTGCACACTAGGGTCTGGAAGAAATACATCTGAGGAAAGAGAGGTTCTGGCATGCTTCAGAGTGCCTCTTCTATACTCAGGACTAGCAGAATAAACATCTGTAACAACCGCAGTCCATAAATGTCAAGGGCACCGAGGGCTCCAAACATCGTCTAAGGATGAAGTGCTGTAGTTACTTCACCAACTAGAACAGATCGTACAGATAGCTACCGAGTACAGGAGCAATTTAAAGTGGACAATGGATGGGGAAATATTAATTGCAGCAAGAGCTAGAGCTCATTCAACTCACTCGCTTTCATTCCAAACTTCTAGACTCAGGGACCATCTTGAAGAGAGCTATGTGACAGGTTGGAGAGAAGCTGAGAAGTAAGAGGGTTGAATGCTGGGCAAAGGTGATGCAACACTGAACTCAACCTCAAATCTTCTTCTTTTCCAGAAAGCTATGGTTCTTTGAAAATTTTGATATAATGTTCAATATTGCAACTTGATCACATTTAAGTTGGCCCTGGGATAAGCATCCCTTAGTTTCTTCTTGTGTATTTTGTCTTTGCATTTATACATCAGCATGGGAAGTCAAAATGAACCTACAAATAAATCAGAAGTACAAATGAGAAAATATTTGTAGGGTTTCCGCGACCGTTTGTAGACAGACACAGAAGGATAAGCTCTCATCTCTGTTTCTTTGCAGTTGCTTGGTTCTAAAATATACATCATAAGACTTAGTTGAGAAAATCACATGGTTGAGCATCTCTGGTCACGTTAGGATTGTACCCTTATATCAGCTTTCTCTATTTGCTCAAATCCCTGCCAAGTCTTCCTGTCCAGTGTCACTTCATGTAAAAATCACATATGCAGAATAGTGTCTTAGAACCTGCCTTCAGAGTTGAAAACACATGGCTGCTGGAACACCTACAGTCATGGGAAGGAAGGGAGGAGAATTTGGAGAATGTGAAAATTGTAATGGTTTTAGGACATTATGTTTCTGCATGGAGATATTAGAAACTTTCCTCGTTTTTTAGCTAGAGACTTCAGCTTACTAAAAAACACTTGAAACCTTTAGAAAATATGACTCTCACTGCTTCTGACTCTAAGCCCAGAAACTGTCCTAACGCATAGCTTTAAAGAATCCAGAACATGATGCAGTCAAGTCTGGAAAGATTTCAACCGAGCACTCCCATTTCTGTGATTAGAGTGCACATATAAAGGTCCAAACACAATGGCTGGCTGGCCTTTTGGCAGAGGGGAGCCTGCATTTGCAGCAGAGAGGCAATGACACATGCTTTTTCCTCATTTCAAGGACACTTTCTCCAAATCTCGGAACATTTCTCAACAAAGTTTGTGAAGCCAACCAATAGTCTTTGTGGGTCACCCTACAACAACAACAAACAATATGTGTTTGGAGTTCACAGATGTTCTTGACAGCTTCCTCTGCGTGGTACAGCTCTGTCTCTGATAATTACAAAACCTCAAATATCTGGCATGTAGGATTTAGAAATTAGACAAAATATACAAGGCAAATATTAAAATCAACAAATTTTAAGCACTGATGTCATCAGAGTTGTTACAATTCAATATTAATTTCTAAATTACTGGAGATTCTTAAGGTTTGAGACAATTTTTCCAAAAAAACTCCACATGTATTTGATTTCTTTACTTGGAAATTTATAGCATGCAAAACATTTTTTTTGCTTTGTTTTGTTTTTTAAGATAGGGTTTGGAGCTTATCCTGGAACTTGCTCTGTAGATCAGGCTGGCCTCGAACTCAGAGAGGTCCACCTGTCTCTGCCTTCAGAGTCCTGGGATACAAAGCATTTAGTACAAATAAGATACTACTAGGAACTATGAAAGTCCTTAACAATTTATCCTACAGAAGCTTTTCAGTTTCAGCAATACCACTTTTGGGTATATATCCAAAGGATGTTCAGTCATAACACAAGGACATGTGCTCAACTATGTTCATAGCAGCATTATTTGTCATAGCCAGAATTTGGAAACAACCTAAATGTCCCTCCACTGAAGAATGGATAAAGAAAATGTGGTAGTGGTATAATTACGCAATGGAGTAATACACAGCAGAAAAAATAATGACACCTTGAAATTTGCAGGCAAATGGATGGATCTAGAAAACATCATATTGAGTGAGGTAACCTAGACCCAGAAAGACAAATAAGTGGCTTTTAGACATAAAGCAAAGAAAACCAGCCTAAAATTCACAACCCCAGAGAACCTAGACAACAATGAGGACACTAAGAGAGACATACATGGATCTGGTCTACATGGGAAGAAGGAAAAGACAAGATCTCCTGAGTAAATAGGGAGCATGGGGCCCATGGGAGAGGGTTGGAGGGCAGTGAAGAGCAAAGGAGGAGAGGAGAGAAAAATGCATAGCACAATAAAATAAATAAATAAAGAGAGCAAGGCAAAAATAATGCACTTTGTACAGACACACTCCCCAGTCCCTCAGTCATTTTACATCTTGAAAGAAAAGTGGAAGAAAAAAACAATTTATCCTATCCTTAAATACTTAAATATACACTTGTCACTCTAAAAATTGGTATAGAGGCTTAAACTTAAATGAATAATACAAATACTGAAAAATATTATAGCTAGCGTCATCACACACTGTATATGCCATAGACATTTTGCTCAATGCTTTGTATATATTGTTTTATTTAATTTCATGCAATTCTGTGTGCTAAATGCTGATATTATCTGTTTTCTAAGTGTCATCACTCAGTCACAGGGAGATTAGAAACTTCCAAAATAAGGTCCACCTTGTAAATCACTGAGCACTAATGAAATGTGTCTAGAGAAACATGATAAAATAACAATTGCTTTGTGTTTCTCAGAGGGGTGAGATAGTAGATGGGTCTTTCCAAATAAGACTATATCATATCAGTTGATATTCTAAGGTCATTTCAGTTCATTGTAAGGCTCTCACAGGAGTTCTAAGGCATTGTTTTGCTGGAATGACTCCAAGTGTGAGCGGTGACACCAGACCCTCACATGCATATTAAAATTTTTAAAAGGGAACCGTGTTTTCTGCTGGCGTTTATGCCTCATGAGATCAAGAACAACTGTTTCCAAGCTTTAGTGGGCATGCTTGCCATTGCCTTACCAGATGCTAAAATGTGTGCAGAATTTGAAGCGCTGTTGCCGGTGTCTCTTGCCTCATAATATGGCCATCCTCATTTCTCTCTTCCCTCATGGCCATCACATCTGACAAAAGTGCCTCCAGGTCTTCAGGTTTTCCCCATAAAGGGCAATTTTCAGAGCCTCTGTAGGGTCTTCCCAGAGCCTGCCTTCCCGGCCATTCCCTCTTTACTGGCTGTGGTCCAACAGGATGACGCAAGGCTGAGCAATTGGACTGTGCTGAGAAAAGCAGGTCACAGAGGCCATAAAAACCCACAGGAGCAGAACTGAGTCTGGTCCTGGGAGCGCATGCCGAGCCGTCTGCTCCACAGGTTGGGCACACATCTTTGTAACACTTAGCCTTTTCCCTTTAATGACTTAAATGATTTCAACGATCAATGAATTTTGCATCAGAATCAGGTCTTTAGAACAGGTATGAAACTAGGCTTTTCCTGCTAAGCCTGCTCCCTTTGGACACCTTTGCCCCACTGCCAGTTCTTCACCATTGGAAATGAAAGCTCCCTGTGGAGCCCACCTGACAGGGAGGAGTCACATCCTGTGGTCCATTTCTCCACCCTCATGGTTTCATATTCTGAATCTGATCCCAGACACAATGAACACAGCACTGTTTTCTCCATCTTGTTCTGGCACCATGGGATCTAGTCTTTAGTTGGCATGTGTTTCACAGTAGATAAACTAATTCAGTTTTAGGTTTGGAAACCCTTTTAAAAATACCCTATTAGGCCAAGAAGCCAAAATGAATGGGAGAGTTTCAAGCCACGTTGGACACTGAAGCAACTCAGTTTATAAAAAAAGCGCTGATTTTCTCCATCTCTCGACCAGCACTGCCTTCCCCATGTGCAGCCACGGTTTTGTATATTCCTATGACCCCTGGAGACGCTTGAACAGCAAAGTTCCTAGTGTGTTGCTCATTTTACTGTATGGCACACAGTCCTTTGATCGCCAGCTCAGCCTCTGTGGAGCGGTAACTCCCATTACTTACTCACGCAGGTCTGAGCCTCTCTAATCCTTTCCAGCTGTCCATTTTTCTTGGGCCAGTCTCAGCATCAATCTTTCCTCCAATGTTCCCTTTATCTAATGAGAGTGGAAGTCAGGGTAGGGAAAAGTAAAGGACTTTGAGAAAAGCAAACTTCTGAACTTTATAAAACTATATTTTGATTAATAATATGGAAAGTCTCCATGTGAACCAGAAATAATCAGTTCGTCTCACGCACACAAAAAATAAGTATCTGCCTTTGTATCTTAAGCTCAAGAAGAAATGCACAGAGCCTGGAGTCAGAGACAAGAGACTCAGTCCTCAGGATTCTTGCATAGAGCGTGGGCGTGGTCTAACTTGCTCCCTCTGGGTCTCAATCCTATGAATCAAAAAGACTACTACAAAATCAAAGGAAGAGGCTGGAGATCAGTGGTAAGGCTGGATCTGTGGGTAAGTGCAAGGAACCTGGGTTCAGGTCGCAGCATCTGAATAGCATCTCATGAATGTCTGTAATTCTAGTTCCAAAGGAATCCAACACAAGCATTGATGGCATGCATATGGAATGCAGATTTACATAACACATAAAATATCCACACACATAAAACAAAGATGCAGCAATTTAAATTAACTTCTGTGATATATGAATATATGTAAATGCAGTTGTGGAGTGACATACACTTAAAGTTGTAAAAGGAGAATAAAAATCAGAGTAATAAAACAAGCATTTGACAACCTGGTGTAATGTGTATCATTATGAATTCTATGATAAATGATGACCAATAGTGGACTTCCTCTTCATTGCTGTGTGTTCCCCTATCCAAAAGACATGGTGTTCTCTGATGCAATGAATAAGATATTCCATTGTCTGGTTTCTAGTCTTCTGCCCGCTCCTCCATCACAGTTTTATTCCTCAACTCTAAATGTGTGTCATTGAGCTCTAACCACCTGCCTTCCTAAATCCCCCTGCCAAGTCACATCCCATTTCACACAAGCTCTTCCTCTCAACCTGCTAATAGTTTTCTACCTTAATCTCCTGAAGAAGCTAAGACACAACTTCTTTGTAAAGCCTTAGCTGTCTTCCCAAGACATACATGGTGTACAAGCATTCGTATACATGCACCAGCCTATTCTTCCACTTATTCCCTGGGCACGCCACGGAGATCCTGAAGAAATGTGTCCCCGGGTGCACTTCCATGAACGATATCCAGGCAGTCAGAAACCTCGTATACTTTTCAGTCATATTTGCTTTGCTTTTCCACATTTAAAAAAAAAAAAAAGGTACTTGGATGTTTGAGCACATCTTTAGTAGGGTCTGTGATCCTGCTGAGTGTAATAACTACTGTTGTAGCTCTAGGGCAAAAGTGGTCATTGTGTGCCAATAGTGTCACTGAAATCAATATTTCTATCTCTGTATCCTGAGCCTCTAATGGCACTAAATACTTGATGAGTGATTAATTGAAGTTGCACTAACGCATTCTCAAGGTATTAAAAATTATGGTCACAACACTACATGAGAACCAGTGACATTCGTGAGTCAGGCAGGGCCTTCCTTACCCAGCTGCCAGCAGATAGAGCTTGGTTGGTGAGGTTCAGTTTGCTAATAATTGGTGTTTTTTCTACATACAGGAATTAATTATAGCATAATAGAATTTAATAGCATTTGTTCTTAATTCTCCTCTGATCTGCATTCTGCTGTTTGTTCTCATTTGTTCTGATAAGGTCCATTGTCTCTAATGTTGCTTCACAAAGGGCAAGAAATAAATCAATGGTATTTAGCTTTTCCAGCCATCTGGTCTGGCAAACATCCCAAAATTAATGTTTAAATCTGGGTGCAGTTCATGTATTTTATCTTGTCTTGGGGAAGACCACTGAAGGCAGTAAAGGAGGGATAGAAACTACACTGGTGATGCCTAAAGAAGTTTGAGCTTTTTGTAGCTACCACTTCTGCTGCAGATTCCCACTGTGTGCTGTTGTTACTGCTCATACTGAGGGTTCCTGCTTAGGACATGTTATGCTTTAGAGAGAGCTAGCAAACTTTTCTCACAAAGGCTCAGAGGACAAACTTTTCAAGGAGACTCAGTTTCTCTCACAGTCATTCACCACTGCCAAGGAAAAACAGCACAAACAATTACAAAGAAGTTTAACTGTATGCCAACAAAGTTCGTTTATAAAAAATTAACACTGAGGTTGTTGACCCTTAGAGGAAGGATTTTTTTGAAAAACCATTAATAACCACTTGATAGTTTCCAGGTTCCCATGTATGGTAGGAAAGTACCCAGTGATGCTTTTGAGCTTTGGTTTTCTAATCTGCAAAGCAATCATGCAAACACCAGCCTGAAGGAATATCTCGAAAACTCAGGAATATATTTTAGGATGTGTACAATTTTCCTCATAGGTAGGACTTAACCATCACCATACTGTTCCATCAGAGGCCCTCCACTATAATCTTTTTGAAATTGCTCCCAACGATAACAGTTTGACATATTCTGAGTGTCTTATATAAACAAGCATGGTATAAGATTATCTTTTTATTCCTCATAACAATCCTATTAAGTACCCATTACTGCAGACCTATTTCCCAGAGAACACATATAAGGCATACATATATTGTGTGACTTTTGAAGTTTATGCTAGTAGTAATTTTCACACCCATGTGTTAAAGTTTTCAAGCCATAAAATGAACTTCAAGAGAAGATACAAAAGTGGACAGGTATCATAATTGATTGCATTGCAATGTGGGAAGGGCATTTCTTTTACAGTAACCTAAAGTTCTGATGCAAGGAAGATTTGTCTTTGCCCCATCTGCTTGGTCCTGGAAGGCCTACCACTGTCTCACCAACAGTCGGGAATGGAAGCAAGCCTGCATGACTCATGCATGTCAGGTGAAGGTAGTGAGTTTCCACCTGCTTCTCTCAGAGCATCTGCTCTGGGAAAGCTGCTGCCATGGATGGAGCTCAATTATCCAAAAGAGGTTGCCTGTCAGTGTAGCCATCACCAGCCCTGCCAAGTGCACAGCTGACAGTCAGATTATAAATGAGCTATCTCTCATAGTTACTGTAGTTTTCAAGGGGTCGTAGTCATGCTCCTTCCTTATCTAGCTGAAGTTGCATGTCCCCAAAGCTTCCACACTTCCTGGCATGAGTTTCAGAACAACGTATCTTTGTGGCATAAAGACTCCCTTTCCTCTGCCTCCCAATGCTCACTGAGTGGTCAAGAGTCCTTCAGCTGTGAAACATCTTTCCCTCAGTCACCATTTCTGCTAGTCTATCTCCACTCAGATTAGCTTTCAATTTGGACAAATGAGAGAACCGTATGTTTTTATTCATAACTACTCATTCCCCAATTTCATTTAATTGGAATATTATTCTGCAATGCACATTTCTCGAAATCCCATATCCTGTCTCGCCTGCTTTTCTTGCCCCTCCCTACTGTAGTTTCCCCCCTCCATTGCCAGCTCCTGCGCTTACCATCTGTGGCAGTGAGGTCAGGAAGGACAGGGCCTATGAAGCATAGCTGCTTAGATAATGGGTGTATTTGGGCAGTAGCAGAACAAAGGCAACAAAACTATTATAGGTCTCTGAAGGTAGTTGCCTTTAATACAAAGCCTAAAGACAGGTGAAGGCATTGATTGTAAGAAAACAAGGATCTATCTAGGATGAATCTTCCCACTCAACTCACTCCCCTGGGTAACCCAGCTCCGTTGGATTTCTCATTTGATCATAGTAGACTGGAAAATCCCTGTCTTGGGCAGCACACTCAGTTGAACTTTTCCAGGAAAGCACACTGCTTTAAAGGCATGAGACCCACTGGCGCTCAGGAACCTTTGGTGGTGTCTTTCCCTACCGTGTCCTGAGTCATGTTCTGCTCTGTGTGAATGTGAAATACCCTACAGGGTGCATGAGACACAAACCCGTGTGGCCCCAGCCACAAGAACTGTTGTAGCAGGTAGTGAGACCTTTGAGATAGAAACTCCAGAAGACATAGTTCTCAAGGGTTACTGATGACACCTACCTGCAGTCCCAATATAATCTCCTCTTCTTGTCTGGCCTCAGTGAGATCTCTGTTATGTGTTGTCAGGATAACATGATGCCCTATTCTTTCAAAAAATGAATTACAATGATATTTTTTCTCATAAGTTGTTCTGTTAGGTATTTTGTCACAGCAACAAAAAGTAATCTAGCCTCTCATATTTCCAGAACATTCTAAACCTTCTCCGACATCACACACAAAACACTTCCCTTTCCTTCTCTTTGCTTGTTGTCCTCAATTCTCATTTTACAAGATAAACTAGAATACTGTTAAAACAGTCTCCACAGCTTTGATCTCTACCTGTAACTGTAGTTGTGCACCCATGTCATATACTGGTCCTTCCTTCTTGTCTGCTCAACATTTTGTAGCAAGGGTTCTATGCTAAGTCTTTTGTACTGAGATCACATAGCTCTTGTCTTTTCAAGGTCAGTGTCTTGCAGACTTTTCTCATCTCTCTTATATTATTTTTTTATTGAGCTCTACATTTTTTTCTGCTTCCCTCCCTGCCTCTCTCTTCCCTCGTTCAACCCTCCCCCAAGGTCCCCATGCTCCCAATTTACTCAGGAGATCTTGTCTTTTTCTACTTCCCATGATGTAGTACTATGAGTGGCGGGGCTGCGTCCCCAGCACCCCGGCTGCCTGGCTAGCTTATGCCCCGAAATAACAACACACAAATTGTATTCATTTAAATACTGCTTGGCCCTTTAGCTCTAGCCCTTACTGGCTAATTCTGATATCCCGATCAACCCATCTCTAATAATCTGTGAGCACCGGTCTTACCGGGAAGATTCTAGCCTACGTCCATCCTGGGTCGGAGCTTCATCGTGCGTGTCTGCCTGGGAGAGGGGAGGATGGCGTCTCTGAGCTCACTTCCTCTTCCTCCCAGCATTCTGTTCTGTTTACTCCTCCCACCTATGTTTTAACCTATCAGGGCAAGCAGCTTCTTTATTTAATTAACCAATGACCTTCCTCCATCACCATGAAGATTAGATCTATGTAAGTCTCTCTTGGTGTCCTCATTGTTGTCTAAATTCTGTGGGATTGTGGTTTGTAGGCTGGTTTTCTTAGCTTTATATTTAAAAAGCATCTATGGGTGAGTAAATATGATAATTGTCTTTCTGTGTCAGGGTTACCTCACTCAAAATAATGTTCTCATCTCTTGTATAACCACTACATTTCCCTCTTTACAGTCTCTAATAGCTTCCACACTCGTTGTCTTCAGTTTCATAGAAGCAAGGTACTCTTCCCCTGACATTGTTAGTCTATGCAATTCCACATTTTGTGCCACTATTCTCCATCCTGCTCTTTCAAATTTGTTTTTACTCAGCGTTTGTAATATTCTTGTCCCTGTCCCTGGAACTTCTCTGGCTTCTTCCTCTCCTGCTCTGTGAGAGTACTCTTCATGGTCACCATTGATGCCTATACGTCTAATTGCAATAATCAGTTCTCAAAGCTAAGCTCACCTCACATCCTTCTCCTCAGGGTTTGACAATGTTGGAACCTGGGTTTTTTTTTTTTTTTTAAATCTGGTTGAGAAGATTTCATACTCCTCCAGTGATCAATGTACACGTTTCTCATTCTTTTGCAATTTCCTCTTTAGTTCCTCAACCTCCAACACAATGGAAAGGCAGGAGCTTAATCCTCAAATTCTTCTTCTTACCTTCTTGCTGCAACAGCTTGTGACTTGGAGCATAATTTATATGTTGCACAGAACTCCTACCAAGAACTCTTCTTGGTGCCACACAATGGGATATTGTTAATCTATATTTCCATTTTTTTGTCTTCTCAGTATCACAAATTCATTATATCCTAAAACCTAGAAACTGACTGTCTTCCCATTCTCTGGGAATTTGAGCCCCTTTCTTCTTGTTCCTTCACTGAAATTTTGAGGTTCTTTTCCACTCCTCCCTCAGACTTATCTCACACCTTGTATGCTAGTAAGGCCTCTTAGTTCTGTTTTCACAACATTCGGAGAGTCCCATTTCTTCGCAATGCATTGCCATCTGGTATTGACTCTGTTCTTAACTGGAGTATCTCCTTCTACATTTGCTTATGCATTCTCAAGTCTTGTTTCAATGCACTTTGAATCTTGAATGTTGTTCTTTTATCAGACAGTAGTGGGTGGTAAAATACTCTCCCCTGGAGCGAGCATTATCTTCTTGTCAACCACACAGTTGCCATGGTAATATCCCAACATTCCACAAAATACTATGCTCCATGCTGTGATGTTTAGTAGGTAAGGTGTATTAAATGTTTTGCCTACTTGTGATAATTTAAACTTAGGATAGAATTATCTAGTTATAACCCCAGTATATGCAGAAAAACATCTGCATTTTCTGTGAGCTCTTCACAGATCTCCCCCTTTTGAAAAATTGCAACAACAACCTCTGTTGTGCTGGTGCATATTTTGCATTCCTCCAAAGCACTCAGCCTCAGAAGTGTTTTCCTCCCTACTCTTCAGGAGGGCATGGACATACTATGACTACAGAAAAACCCTAACACTCCACTCCACTGACTGCTGTGACAATAGCTAGAGTTAAAAAAGGTGACCCAACAAGATGTGAGGGAAGGCATGCCCAACACCCAGGCCAGTTGGTCCACTGGCAACCCAAAAGCTTTGCTTTTGCAACACACCACTTCCCGCAGCACCTCTCAGATATCCTTTGAAGTGATTGTGTGGAAACAGATTTAAAACAGGTTCCCATGTCTGTCTCACAAACACTTTTACCCAAACCATTGATCTTCTTTCCTTTTCATCATTTCCTTTTCTTTGAATTTATGCTCCCTTTGCTCTACTTTGGTATACAAGTGCAAACGTGTTTGACATTGCTGATGGGTCTCTCCATCCCAGTGTGCCAGCTTGCTATGCTCTGGAAAGGTGACCTTTCCTCTGAAGGAACAAGGACATTAATAACGTTGGCAGTACCTCCACCAATACCTTTGTTGGGATGTCCTAATGAATGAATTTGGAAACTCTTCATTTAACCATTTAGTGTATCAAAATGCCTACAAAACATACTTTCGCTTTGCACATTTGCATATTTATATGTTTTCAAAAATAAAGAGAAAATACATAGTATCTGGGAATGGTGTATGAAAATTATTTTCACAAGTACAGATGTACTGATAACTCATCAGAGCTGAAAATGTGTAAGGTCATCTCTAATGAGTGAAAACATCTTTTTCTTTCATACTTCCCACATCGTTTTGCTGTTTATAAAATTGCTTGAGATATTTTAATGTTTTAAAAAATAAACTGCAGTCTCCTTTAACTATCAAAACTGCATAAATATCTTTTTACACGGTCTGACATTGTTAAGCTTATATTGATTTAATGGTGCTCATGATCTTTAATGTGGAAGAAGAAAGACAAGTCTTATAATTCAGAACTTAAAGCGTAAATTCTGTTTTGTAGTCACTGAGAATAATTCCCTCTATTTCTTTCCATATAACAGAATCTAAAATATTTTAAGCAATATGTTTTGTTGCTTCATCTTTAAAGAGAGCTTATTATAAACTTAAATAGGCAACTATCAGAAAAATGAGTCTCAAGAAACAAAGGATAAATCACAATGACTTACTCACATGGGAATGGTTTTACATTTACTGTACGAAAAGTATGAGCATGGGAAAGCCTATTCCAGTAAGTTATATCTTCCAAAAGTCATTTTAATGTTAATAATTTAGTAAATTATATTTCAAGTCACAAGTGCCACTTTACATCCATTAGTTTACTTATTTGTTTATTTACTTTGAAAATGTGTCTTGTTGTATTGCTGTAGCTGGCCCTGAACTTTAGATTCTTCTGTCTCAGTCTCCTGAGTAACTGGACTATATATAAGTGGGCTCCACCACACCAGGCAAATTCATCTTTTTAAAAGTAAAACCTTCTAGTCAACCAAACATGGATGACAAAAAACAGCATCATTATCTGTATTGAGCTAAGGGAAGATTCCTTGTCATACTCCTAACTTAAACCCCTCTCACGCTACACACTAGATCATGCTGAACCCCGAGTGGGAAGCATTTCTACTGCTGAATTGTGAGAATTTGCATGTGTGAAATTCGGTTTAAGTGTGTAAAGAATTTTGTTTAGTGTGAAGGTGGATTCTGTTTATTCTGATGTTAAAATTAGGCTGTGACTTATCAATAACCTTGGTTAAGGGAAAGGAGTGCCGTGTGGACGGGAAAGAGAGAAGAGCATGCAACTGCCTCGCCAGTGTGGCTGTGTTCACAATGGCTCTCAGACATTCTAATCCCCTTGGGTTTTTTTTATCTACCAAAACAGCTTGGGCCCATCAGCAAATTGCAGTGGCATATGGTCCAGGTTTACGGGTAATCTGGCACATGATTAAGGCAAGGGAGAGGCTACCCTTCAGCAAATAATGGAAGTATCCCGAAAAAAATTGATAAGGTTTCAAAAGTCAAAGTGATAAAGTTATAATTGTTAAATGGCTCCCCAAACCATCAGTTCTGATATTTTTTTGAATTAAAATTTTCATTAGATATAGAAAGTTACTGTGGAAATCTTGAAGAAAACAAAACACAAAAAACAAAAAACAAAAGTATTCAGAAATGGTTTTGCTTCTGAGCCTATAATCATTACTTAGTGATCTTTAAGAGCACACATGGCTGCACACTGGACCTGCCTTTAGAAGAGGGACAAGCTTCCTCCATCTCTTGCATTCTTATTACAACTGACTGTATATATTCCAGTGAAACATTCAGGCCTTTCAAAGAAAGACATGGCAACTAATACCATAAAAAATCCTGTCTGAAACAGCCCTGCCCTTATTCCTCATAGTGCAGTGAATGTCTAGCAACAGCTTGATAGCCCTATATGAGCAATGACGTCATCTGAAGAGAGGTTAAATGTATCAGTATTCAGAAACTTTACCAATGATTCAGCTTTAACCGACCTTCAACTAAAATGCAGGCTTGAGTGCTGCTACTCCTGGCTCACAGGCAAAGCCCACTATGTCAGGGCTACAGGTTGTCATGCCAGGTGATGCTCATCTAATAATATAAAGATTGAATGCAACCTTCTGGACAATCCATCTTACTCAAAATTTGGGAAAGAATGCCTTTCATTGCCTTCTGTTCTACTAAGTAATACAGGTAACCATTGTAGTAAAATAGGAAATGCACACTAGGTTTTTAGGCCAAATAGTGCCCCAGTAACCTAAGAAAATGCTTATTTATCCTTTGCTTTTTCATTTATTGAATATCTCTAAATAGCTAACATGGAAGAATACTAAGTTTTTGTGAGAGCAGGTTGGTTTTTGAAATTTCTCCCATTTTTTTCATATACAAAACTTTTATAGCTACTGTCTTCATATCCATCTACTATGCATTAATGTAAGAAATATTCCACCCTCAAGTCAGGGAGGAAATTTTCTTTTCAGGATCCTGAGTATCAGTTTTTGTGTATGCTTAAAAACAATGTAAGTTACAGAAATGGCCCAAGAACCTGACTGACATGCTGATTATTTTATTTATAGATTAACATTTATGACAGTGAGGTCTCTGAGTATAGGAATTCATATGGGTCATCAACTTGACAGGATATACAATCACCTAAGGGGAAACTCCAGGTATAATTATGAGGGATTACCAAAATTGGGCTAACCTCTGCCCATGACTTTGAGACTTGTCTGAGTTGGAAAGAACGAATCTAAACTTGAATGGCAAGATTCTCTGGGCATGGTCCCTAAGCTGCATAAGAAGGAAGAGGCTAGTTGAACTCAGCATAAGTCTCTGCTTCTTGACTGTGTATACAACATGACCAGCTAGCAGCAACAGGCTTCTGGTACCAAGGCTTCCTCACTGCAATGGACTATACCTTCCCATAATAGCCAAAATAAACACTGTCCCCTTAAGATAATTTTGTCACAGCAATGAGACAAGTAACTGCTGTGGAATAATCCTTCTATGCACTGTGGAAATGTATTGCTCTCATTGTTAATGAAAAGCTGATTGACTGATAGATAGCTAGGCAGGATTTTGCGGGCAGAGACAATGTTGGAAAGAAGAAAGGCAGAGTCAGAGAAGATGCCAGCCAGAAGGAAAAGAAACTTGGTATGCAGTAGATGTAAAAGCCACAAACCTTGGAGCATCACATAAATAAAAATGGGTTAATAAGTTTTAAGAGATAGTAATAAGTCTGAGCCATTGGTCAAGAATTTATAATTCATAATAAGTCTTTGAGTGTTTATTTGGAAAGTAATTTATAGAGCAGAGATGATCAGACAAAAAAACTCTACCTACAAGTAACCTAGATTCTTGGTAATAAATTAAATAATGGAAGAGGAAGATATAAAACATTTTATCTCTTTTAACTTAATTCTTTTTAGTCTTTTGTAGTCAGACGTTTCTCTCCCACTGGCCAGTTCCCAAAAAACCACTCAGAGTCTTACATTAATTATGACTATTCAGCTGATAGCTCAGGCTTATTACTAAGTAGCTCTTACACTTTAAGCTAACCTATATTCCTTATTTACACTCTGCCACAGAGTAATACCATCATTAGCATGACACATTCATCTCCTCCTCCCTCTGCTTCTGGCTGGTGACTCCTGACTCTGTCTTTTTCTTTCCGATTTCTGACTTTCCCACCTATACTTCCTTCCTGGCTACCAGCCTGATGGTTTTTTACTAACCAATGAGAGCAATACATATTCACAGTGTCCAGAAGGATTACTGCACAGCAGTCCTTAGAGTTACAACAAAACAAAGCCATTTCACAGTTAATTTTCTTAATCCAACTGTCAGAGTCTTAACTCTAGCATAATAGTATGTTTCTTGCAATCTAGCATGGTTAGGAACAAAGACATTTGTAACCATATATATATATATATATATACATACATATATATGCATTAAATTTCTAAAACTTCTACTTGTTCTTAAATACCTACTATGTAAAAGACAAGCCAAATTTAACTTGATATTCTTCTACTTTTCTATCTCACAAAAACATTAAATGCATTTAAGAGGACTCCAAAGATATCCCCGACCTAAAAACATTCTCATTTTTCTTCTGCTTTGTCCTTAGGATTCGTTAATATAAAATTCCATATTGATCTATCTTTGCTGCAGCATTCATGTAAGGAGGAAATGTGCTTTAATTCACTCCCAGCAAAGTAATTGTAAAAATTCCAGCTGGGAAAAATCAACCGGTGACTACTTGGCCAGCTTCAGAATCACCATAGCAACATGGCATGGCCATCTCATCATGTCAAGGTCTCTGGGCTTTGAGGATGCCGACTGTATCTAGCAGTGCAAAGTGACGCAGAGGCCAGGGGTATGAGACTCAAGACGGAGCTCGTAAAAAGTTGCATGTCCATACCATTTGGGAAAATCCTACAACCATAAATCAATAGTAAGTTCTTTGCATTAGAGTAAGTCCTTGGGAAAGCTCAAAGATGTGTTTGATGGACGCAGGTGGGAGGAAGAAAGGAAAGAACCTAGGATAACAAGGTAGCTTCCAACAGTGAACGGATTCGAATCACCATCAGCATCTGGCAGGATGGGAGAGGATTTTGATGACTTACACGGAAAATTATTTAGGTGGTAGAGAGCTACTCTACCATCTGGAATTTTAAAGAGAAAAGATTTTTTTTTTTTTTTAAGACAGCAACATGAGAAAACTGCAGGCTGGAGCAAATCTGTGTGAAAGGTTTGAAAGTCATTTTTCTGACTTCCTTAGAGATCAGTTTAGGCATAGAGCCAAGAAGGCCAAGAGGCCACTAAGACACAAAATCACAAGGCAAACCTAGACAAGACCTAAAACAACATGGTTTGGGTGAGATTTGTGTCATTTCTAACAGAGACAAAGTGCAAAGCCCATGTTCTACACACTTGGACGTATGCTTTCTGCGGGGATTTTGCTGTTCTTCTAGCTATCTCTTTTGTGCTGTTGACAACCCTATTTCTTACCCTCACATGACGTGAAATGTACTGTCTCCTCCATTCACATCCCACCCCCACATCAGTATCCTGTTCTCCCCATTTCCCATGTGAACAATAACATTACTTGCCCCCTTCTATCAGACTGGTCTACAGGGACCGCAATCTAATTGACCACAGTCCCTCCTACCCAGAAGGCATGGGATGGGAATCCAACACCACACTGGGTTTCTCTTAATCACTACAAGTTAGTGGTGTCCTGCTGGCCCTTAACACTTCTAGAAAAATCCAACAGTGAGTTTCTGCTGAGCTTATCCCTTCCTCTACAGATTAACAATGCTAACTGCTTTCCCAATACTCTCATCCTTCACTCTCAGCCAAGGCTCCTCATCTCGCCCTTTACAAAGAAGAATAGATACAATCCAGTGAAAGTGACCAACTGCACATGTCCCCACCCACACATTCACTATATTTGCCTTTTATTCCCCCCATCTTTCTAGAAAAGGTGTTCTGTCCTCCTTTCTGATGCAAAGATTCTCATCTTTCCTCATCACACCCAGAAGCTATGCAGTCAATTATTCTCAGGGTAAATTCCTTCTCTCTCTCTCTCTCTCTCTCTCTCTCTCTCTCTCTCTCTCTGTCTCTCTCTGTGTATCTGCATGTGTGTTTATTGTTTATTTATTCTCTTTTACACAGAGCATTCATCCAGTCTCTGCAGGCAGGCAAAATGTTCTCTGCCAATTCTCTATTAATTCCTAACTACCTTCAAGTCTCTTCTTTAAAACATAACACTTAAATTCTGTGTATCTATGGACTTTAATACTTCACCACTCACATTATCCCCTAATGCTTGCTGGTTATAACCATTACTCCTATCATGGAACTAAATAACTCATGCACAGATAGGATTGCCAGACATCTCAACTTGCCTGAAACTCTCTCCGATTATATCTGCTTTTCTATCACACTCACTACAAGCAACACATTTTTTCTCAAATCTATACTATTTTAAATGTTGAATTATAAAGTCATATTTTCTATTTCCTAATCCTTAATTTCTTTTCCAAGCACTGCAACCCATGACCCAATTGCCTTAGCTTCAGGAGTTCACCTTCACTCTTCACTAGCTATTGCTCTTAGTCTCTTATGTAATCTCTAGTTTCTCCAACTGTTTGAAAGGTTCAGCAAACTACAGGTTTGGCATTAATCCTGGGTCTTGGATAAAGTATTCATGCTGGTGGATGATGTCAACTGCTGTCATTCCCAATTGCACATCTCTAGCAGGGATGGCTCCCTTGCCTTTATGGAAACTACTTCTTGGTATTTACCTGGGCATTCTTAAAGTAACACTGTAAGTCAAACCTAGCTCAACAAAATGCCCACCCCCAGTCACTTTCTTTCCCTTGGCTACTCCATACTGGCAGAGGTCGCATATCCTTACTGTTGAACTCAGGGATCCAAACACCACCCGCAACTTATTTTCTTCCCTTGTTCCCCTACTCATTTCAAATTTGCCCTCCGCTTTAATTAATTTTCATTTTACACATTTTTTGAATTTCTGACACCTGCCCACATTGATCTGGCTACATTGCTTTGGGAGCACACTTGTTTTTAACTGTCCTCCTCTAACAGCCTTTCAAGTGCCCTTCCTGTCTCAGTTATAACCTTGTTCAACCCGTGTGCCACAACACCATGGTCTTCCTGTGTCTAGTACTGGTAAACACACTGTGATTTCAGGCACACATAAACTCACCTTGTCAATCCCGCCCAGCCTTGGCCCACACTTTCACCGCACCACTGTGCTCACTGTACCACTGTGTTCACTGTGTCGCTGCGTTCACTGTGCCACTGCATTCACTGTACCACTGCATTCATTGCAACACAGTGTTCACCACGCATCCACTGTGCCATTGTACCACTGCATTTGTTGCATCACTGCATCCATTTCACTACTATGTTCACTGTATCACTACGCTCACTGCAACACTGGCCCTTTCCCTCATAGAACTCATCATCTGGAAGCACCATTGTTGTTGCCCATCTCCACTGCTAATCTTTAAATTGTAAGACATCATTGCTTCCATCATGCAAAAATTCTGTAGTTTGTTAAGCTAATTACTTAACAGATATCAGCTAATTAGAATATTTAGCAGAACAGGGAAGATGCAACTGAGGAAAAAGAAACATTTACTAATATTTTAAAATATCTATAAATAGTTCATTAAAAATTGTTTGTTTTAAAACAATTATTTTTCTTAGATTCATTTTAAACATCATGTGAAAATGCTAGTCACTTGGGCATTTTGCTCAGCTATTCAAGATTCTGTCTTGTGATATACCATACAAAATCCATAGCTTATTTTTCTACCTTTTTGCTTAATTATTGTGTTCCACTATCTGTCTGCTATGTTCCTGGTAAAGTTGTGACTGTGTAGTAATTCAGAACTTCAGAAACATATACCAGTCATTATAAGATTTTTTTTATTAACAGTTTGCCTACTTTCTGAAATTTTCCACCCTCCTAACACTTGTTTATGAAATAATTTTAAACTAAATAATATTTGATAGTCTCAGAATATTTATTTTATTTCACATTCAAAAAATTAGTGTTGTAGGGGGAATTTGTTGGTTCCTGGCTGCTCAGCCCTGAAATAATCGCACAGAAACTATATTATTTAAAACACTGCTTGACCCATTAGCTCTACCTTCTTATTGGCTAACTCTTATATCTTAATTTAACCCATTTCTAGTAATCTGTGTATCGCCACATGGCTGTGGCTTACCAGATAAAGTTCCGAGCATCTGTCTCCAGAGGGGTTACACGGCTTCTCTATGACTCTGCCTCCTTTCTCCCAGCATTCTGTTTAGTTTTTCTGCCTACCTAAATTCTGCCCTATCAACAGGCCAATGCAGTTTTCTTATTCACCAATGGTATTCACAGCCTACAGAAGGGAATCCCATATCAGATGAGCAAGTTAGAAAGCAAGATAAGCTCATGAGAAAGAACTGAAAGGTTGATCTAGCTTCCATAGACTAAGACTCCCCAGAATCTCTTCATGGAGTTTTCTTACATTTGTCTGTCTTCTACTTTCCCCTTAACCATCTGCTGCTCATTATTGTACACAGTGCTGTACTAGGGGGAAGGACTATATATTTTTCAAGTCAGTTTTGAAGACTGTATGTGTTCAAAATGCCTTAAAATTTTCTGACCACTTTTATTTGAGGAAATTTCAAGTGACTTGCTCCCAGTGAACTTTAGGTAAGCTAGCTAGGTAGAGTGAGAACAGCATAGCCATGGTGGGTACAAGGGAGGGGCTGATGAAAACACAGAGAAGATTGTGGTAGTGATTCATGAGACTTCTCAAAGACACAAGACCACTCAAAGCCAGTTGGCACCAACGTGGGCTACTGCTGATTGTTTGGCTTCAGTATAATATTGTCTCCAACATTAGCCTTGGATCATTGCCAGGATCCATTATAAATCCAATATCATACCACACCCAACCCTGAAAAGGGACACAAATGAGGAATGAATACTACTGTGGAATAAATTTTGGTTATTTCTGGAATTCCACACCTTAACTTCTGAGTAATTCTCCCAACACTAAGGCTTACACAAAAGGACCTAGCAAGGCCCACAAACTCTCTCTCTTTAGAAGTCTTCACTGACCCCCTTGAATACATGCCAACACTGCATTCTCTCACCTCTGATTCTTTCTCAGATGGAGACAAGGCATTAATACTCGATAATGATAGCAGAGAAAATCTTCCCCCAAATATGGTCCCCAGATATGACCCAGCAAGGATTCTTATGTCACCTATCCCTTAACTTTCCCCTTCAGTCTTCACAAAATTAATAGATAAACAAATGTAACACAATCTTCTATAGTTGTCCTCATCAAATGTTCAATCACGAAGGTGTGGTTATGTCTGTCAACATTGCAGACATAATTAGGTTAAGTTCCCCATGTGTTTTGTGAAACGTGGGAACATCAGGAGAATTCTTAGAACATCGTGGGTACTATATCACAACTTATAGAATATTGAGCCCCAGTCACCATTCTTAGAAGTTCATAAAGAAAAGACTCTGGCAATGTAAAAAAGATGCTAGGATCCAAGTAGTCATGCCCTATTTCAAAGAAAGCCATCCTTATGTCTGAGTATGGCGTCCAAGTTCATCTATTAAAAAGACTCAAGTCAACAAGAGACTGCAATACCAGAAGTTCAATAACTACTCTGATTTCAGAATGAGTTCAATATCAGTCTGAGCAATTTAGGATGATTATGTCTCAAATGAAAATTAGAGAGAGGACTGGGAACATGGGTTAGTGGTAGAGGAGAAGAAAAAGACAAAAGAGTCAATCTTCCAACTTGAAGTATAAGTTCAATTCAGTCTCAATCAAAATCTTAGCACAATGTTTTGAAGATAGCAAACCAATAAAAAAAAAGGCTTTAGAACAGTGAATAATATAGAATTAGAAAGTAAAGTCAGGAAAGACACAAGAAATAATCTTGTTTTGAAAATTAACCAAAGACTTTAACAATACTTTGCCAAATGAGATGGCCCAATGGACTATAACCCATACAAACTGTTGTGAGAAAAATGCAAGTTTGGAAAGAGCAAAATAGTCTGCACACCTACTAAAGTAGATGAAATCAGGCACCAATGACTCTCACCGATGGTGGGAGTGTGGAGCAACAAAAAGACTCCACTGTCTTACAAAGCTAAGTATACACTTTCCATGTTTTCTGATAATCAAATAAATGGTGAATGTGTGCAGATATAGGCTTTGAGTAGAAATGTTAACAACATTTTTGTTTAAAAGTAGAAAAACTTAAAAGGGGCCAAATTGCCCTGCAGTTAGTGATGGATAAACTGTGATGTATCCTAGCAATGAAACACTTCTTTCTCGGTATTAAAAAGACTCAGCTATGAAGGCATGGAGAAACATGAAGAAAACTTAAAAGGGTGTTGCATATTATTATAGAAAGAAACCCAACTGAAGGCTACATAGCAAACAATTTGAATTAAAATGCATTCTTGTAGTGGCATTTCATTTGTATATTAATAAATAAAACTTGCTTGATTATCAGAAAAAAGTAAAACAGTCAAACTGGCCAGTCTTACAGACCAGGCAGCAATGACACACACCTTAAATCCCAGTAGCCACACTATCTTGCCACAGAAACGAGGCAGTCATGGTGCATACCCCTATTCCCAGCACTGTAGAGAAATATAAGATGGGAGAAGGCAGTTCTTAGTCTCAGTCACATTCTGAGATTCCTGGAGGCAAGACCGCCATTTTGGACAGAAGTAGAGGTAAGAGCCAGTGGCTGGCTGTTTTGCTTATTTGACCTTCGGGTTGAACCTCAATATCCATCTCTGGGTTTTTATTAATTGTGCTATATATTCTAGACAAGACAAAACAATGGAAATAGTAAAAAGTTTTATAGTTGCCAGAAGTCAGAATGCAGGAAATGGAAAGGCAGAGCAGATCGCTAGGAGGGAGAAAATTACTTTGCAGTACGGTCATGATGGCCACAAAACAGTGTATGCTTATTGAAATCAGGGGATATTCTGTGAAATATGACGTCACTGAAGGTGGATCAGTTATAACACCTATACTACTGTGGTGTGGGATGTTGTGAGAGGCTATCATCAGAGTTGGAGTTGTGGATTATATGGAAAACCTCAGTACCTTCTTAATTTTGCTGTAAATGTAAAATGCTATAAATTATAAACTCTTTGCATGTTTCTAAAGTAATGAGAGTTCAGATTGCAAGTGTTTCACATAGAGAGAGAAAGAGAAAGAGACAGACAGAGAGAGATAAAAGAAAGAGGGAGAGAGAGAGAGAGATTTGGAGATGTTCAGGAATCAAAGGCCAAAATGAATTTAAAAAATTTCTGATTAACAATCCATGGTTCATGACACTAAAATTTTCCTTATATGAGATCAAGAAAAACTTATCATTTGATTTTAATTTTTTTCAGAATCTTATTAGAGACAAGACTGAAATCAAAGGTTTCTATGCTCCTGCCACAGCAACCAAGAGCAAGGAGTATTGGCATACAATACCACATCCAATGATCATTTTATGTTTGAACACATTTTAGTACTGTTTCACTGTTTGTGAAAGAATTGTTTCACTGTTTGAGTTTCAGGAAACAAGGTAAATTGCTCAAAATCAATGAATTGCTTTCAGAAACTCTTCTAAAGAGATGGTGTTTCAAGCTATCTCTTAGTGTTTGAAGCTCCTCTTAACATGGGGACTGTACAGGAGCACTGAGTCTATGGTGGATCCTGGGGAAAGGATGCTCATTCTAGAAGCTGGAAAAGACTTTTTCATTCTCGTTTATAAATTCACTGGCACCTGTGACTAACAGTTTGCTATAAAGCAAAATCCAGCATAAGGCAGGTCCATATTGAACCCTATCCAAGGGGGTTTAATTACTGAATCACCAAAAAAAAAAAAAATCCTGTTATAAAATGGATTTACCCCAAAGGCAGCCAGATGGCCTAGTTCCAATGTATCAGAGAGGACAAAAAAGAACAAGAAACATGTTGTTCCCTCCCCTTCCCCCAAGATATTTGTTGTGTTGCTTAGTGGAGTCAGAACCCAGGTAACGGGAAAAGGTGAATGCCCAGAAAGAAGACACCAGTGTCCTGGCACTCTCAGAGATGGAGCAAACTCTCTGAACAAGCTTCAACTGAAGAAAGTCCTAGACCGAGTTTATTGTTTCCAAAAATGTTGGTGCTACGTGCCTTCAGAAGCAACTGTATCTTAGGAACGGAAAATTTAATTGACTGAAATGCACTGTGCAAGACGTAGAATGGAAATTGGGTTCTCCACCCCCGCAGCACCTTTATTTTGGGCCATGAAGCTTTGGAAGGACAGCAGAGACTATCAGCTGGGCACTGCTTCTCTCCTTATTATTCATTCATGTGCTCAAACCCACCAGGAAACTTTCCAGCTCAAGGAAGTCACAAGGAAGGTTGAGAGTGCTACCAGCGGGGCAGGAGAAATGGCACTTGGGGTGAAACACTGAACAGTTAAGCAGGAGGACAGGCCCAACTGGAATTCCAGCCCTGGAGCTCACTGGCCAGGTGAGTGAGCTCCAGCTTCAATTATAGACCTTGTCTCAGGTAAAATAGGTGGGGAATCATTGAGGGAGACACCCAATGTCATTCTCTAGTCTCTAAATACACATGTGCTCATGTCTATCATAACAGGTATACAGGTATGCACACATATTCACTGGAACACACACACACACACACACGAACTAGAGACGAGGCATCAGGGCATGGCAAGTTATCAGAGTTTTCACATGCTTTGCGGTAAAAGGAAGAGCAGGTATGATGTGTTAGTCCTCTCCATGTCTTCAGCCTGCAGGCTGATCCTTTTAAGGCAAAGGATGTGTCATATTTAATCCACAAACAGCACAGTGCCTGTGTCTTAGTTACTGTCTTATTGCTGACAACTTATAAAAGAAATCATTTAATTTGAAAGATCACAATTCCAGAGTGTTAGAGTCCATGACCATCATGGCGGGGAGCGTGGCAGCAGGCATG
The DNA here is from genome assembly GCF_000317375.1 of Microtus ochrogaster. Taxonomy (NCBI): domain Eukaryota; kingdom Metazoa; phylum Chordata; class Mammalia; order Rodentia; family Cricetidae; genus Microtus; species Microtus ochrogaster. The sequence goes on from NC_022027.1 coordinate 48,222,502, forward strand.
ATGTGGAACAGTAGCAGAGAGCTTACAACAACCAAGAGGCATAGGGACTATTGAAGTAGCATGGGTATTTTGAAACCTAAAAGCCCACTCCCAATGGACATACCTTCTTCAACAAGGCCACGCCTCCTAATTCTTCTCCAACAGTTCTACCAACCAGGGATTAAATATTCACATATGAGTTTATGGAGGTCATTCTCTTTCAAACCAGTATAGCATGTTACAAAAGAGGTTATTTATGAATACTTTTAGGGTGAAGAAAATATGCGTAAATGAAACAACGAATCTGCCTGGGCTGTGTTTATATATTTTTTTTCAAAAAACTCAGAACTTGTAAGCACTGCATATCATAGCATAGAAATGACAAGTTGATTTGAAGGAAATATATTAGAACCCAGAAGTGAACAGTGTCTTGATTTTAAAAATAAAGAAAATGAACCTGGTGATGGTGGCACACTTCTGTAATCCTAGCACTCAGGAAGCAGAAGCAGGAAGATCTCTGAGTTTAAGGCCAATCTGATTTACAGAGTTTATTCCAGGATGGCCAGAGCTATACAGAGAAACCCTGTCTCAAAAGAGGGGGGAGGGAGTCAGGCACAGTGGTGCACACCTTTAATTCCAGCACAAAGGAGTCAGAGGCAGATAAATCTCTGTGACTTCAAGGCCAATTTGGTCTATGTAGTACATGGTGAGTCTTTCTCAACAGATGAAAGAAATCCTAGGAAGATAAGACCTAAGAATATTTAAATATTATATTGCCTGGAAAAGGAATAAAAAGGTCACAAAATTTATGTATATTTATATATCTCTGAATTCTATATTATTTCAACTATACTGTGTGGATCTCTTTTAACCCTGTCTCACTGTTACATTCAATTTTTATATATTTGTCCCCTAAATGCAAATTTTTTTAAAATTTGCATAAGTAAAACCTAAATAGGTGTATCACATACTGTAATAAAATCCAAAGGTGTATTAAAAATTCTTTCCCTATAGCAGCTTTTAAAGAGTGGCATCATTGTCACCCATGTGACACCTGGTTTGACCTATACCATTGAGATGGAAAGAATAACTGGATATAAAGTTCTTCAAATAGATTCGGTGGTGTTGATACATAAGGTCAGGGAAGCAAATGTGAAAATGCCAAGTTTATACAATAACACTATATGCCAAGTAGATACCAGTTTCTGAGCAATGTCAGTAGGAGTAACAATGAGGTAGCTGCAGCCTCATACTTTGTCGTGAAAGCACCAGGCTTAAAAGAAAAGGATCAGGTGGCCACTGCTTAAAAGAGTAAGTCACAAAATAATCCCACTCCAGTTTGGAAAAGTGTCTGGTAGACAGAAGCAGAGTCCAAAGCAAGAGAGAGAGAGAGAGAGAGAGAGAGAGAGAGAGAGAGAGAGAGAGAAGAGGGCTACCACTGCTTTTTTAAAGCGAAAGATACCACACCCCAGTGGGCTGGTATCTCATAGGCTATCGGCTGAAGGAGCGGAAGGAGGGTGGAAAAAAGATCAAGCCTAGCTGCCATGGAGCCAGCCGCCAGGTCAGACATGCTAAATCTTTCCCCATCAGCCACAACCTCGTGGTAAAATACAGATTATTAAAGATGGGTTAAATCGAGATGTGAGAGTTAGCCAATAAGAGGCTAGAGCTAATGGCCAGGCAGTGATTTAAATAAATACAATTTTCTGTGTGGTTATTTCTATTATAAGCTAGCCTGGCAGCGGGAACAAGGGGCCCCGCTCTATAGTACAATGACTTAAGGAGCCTTCAACATTGTTATCTAACCCACAAATAGTGCCAGATAGCTGGAGATTCAAATGGTGGGAATTACCAATTTCTCTAAGTGCAAACCAACATAGATGAAAATCTACATTATTTGTTTGCCTTTTACATAGAAGTACCACAAGTGGGTATGTCTATAAATCTGTAAATAAGGCTTCAAGTTCATGCATTTCACAACTAATAGTTGCAAAATTCTGGGAAAATTACTCTTTTGATTTGTCATGTTGTGGGGATTTAAAATCCATAAAATCTTAAAACATCAATTAGATATTACAAATGAAGCCTTATTGAAACTCATGGTGTAAATGATTTGCTTATGAGAAAGAAAAGAATAATAGGAAAGTGGTAGCCATTAGCTTAGTTTAAACAACCTAACTTTGTTAGATTTTTTTTCTTTTTCAATCTTCACATTACATCAGTCAGTTTTTTTTTTATCACTATTAACAATACCTGTGATGACATATTCACAAGGAAAACAGGTTAATTTGAGGTCACAGTTTTGGAGGTTAGTCCATGATTGACTGACTCTGTTGCATTGGAGCCAATGATAAAGTAAAGAATCATGGCTGCATTGCATGTTGCAGCAAAATAAGTCATCCAGGCAGAGAACACCGAGAGGAAAAGATTATCTCCTTCAACGATATTCCACCAACAACCCAAGGGCCGCCATCTTTTGGGGGTTCAGCCACCCTCCAATAGTTTGGAGCTGCTAAGATGTGGGTCTTCAGTGGTTTTTCAGATCAAGACTCCACAAATATTCTTACAGCCCATTCAACTTTGGATGAGGCCTTCTCTGTGACTCTTTGCCTTTATTTAAAAATAAGATATAAAACAATACACATCTTATGGTAGGTTATACAAGTACAGTGACCTCACAAAAGTATGTTATCATTTAGAATTGAGTTCTTGGTGCATATAATCAGCAGGCAGAGTAGCGGGGGAGCTTGTAGATGTGAGAAAGATAGTGTTTTTTAAAATGAATGTAAATGTGCAGCCAGGAGGAAGGTCCTTGGTCTGTATGCATCTTGGTCTCCCTGTCTCTCTAAAAAGATTTATGCCTTCTTATCAGTGTATTTGATCTAAACTTAAAGCTGCAATGTAACCACTGGCCTTCTGCATGTGGTTAACATTAGCAAGCAAAATCATAAAATAATTGTATCCCCACCCTTTCCAGAGAGACTACATGTGACAAACACCCTTCCTCACAGAACCAAAGTGAACACGTGAGGCCAGCTCTGTGGACTAAGGGTCATTCTTAAACTGCAACCACAAAACAACAGGAATGAGTTTCAAAACTGGACAGTGTCCGCCCTACTAGCTGAGTTCAAGCTCCCACAGATGGTGGAAGAGAAAAGAGCACTGATGACTCATTCAGGTCATCGGATTTGGCAGCAAGTGTTTTCACACTGAGTGGATTTGCCAACTTGAACCTCGTTCTTGATGAATTCTCTTAAAATATCCCCCAGGTGTTGGAGAATTTTAAATCTGTCCCTTGAATGTGGTCTCCATCTTCATTGTTAACCCAACTACACTTAGAATCACCTGCAATACTAAGGAATACTTGCGGTGTTCCTGTAGGGTTTCCCAGAAATGATCAACTCAAAAGAAGAAAGGGTTGCATTATTCCATATTCTGAGAAAATGAGAGAGCAAAGAAGTAAAGTGAATCAAACACTGATATTTGTCTTTGTCCAGCTTCCAACTCTGTTCCTCCACAACTTCCAATCATCTATTAACCCTCATAGCACCAACCATCCTTGCATTCCTGTGGTATCCAGCCGTCCATTCATGCCCAAAAGACTTAAGGCAGCATCTATTATAAAATAAAGCTGAGGAGTGGGCTATGTCTCAGAACTTAATAAAGTATTTTGAGGAACTGTATATTGAGTACTCAGTAAGTTTTCTGTCAGTTTCTTGAACGTGTTGCTGGGTGCCATGAACGTTGGATTGCTGGTTGTTATGAACATGCATGGATAACTGGGTGTCCTGGTTTAGAGGATATGCACTGACTTATCAAGCCAATGTTACAAAACACCCAAAAGAAATAAGGGAAGGATTTGTTTGACTTGTGGTTTCAGAAGAATCCATGAGCCGTGGCATGGGGGGGGGGGAATGCAGATCTTTAATGTCTAAGATGGAAGCCAGAGAAAGGTAAATATGAGTGTTTGACTCACTGTACGCCTTTGCTCTCTTATTTTCTGAGTCCCAAGACTGTGGAATAATGTAGCATTGACGTCCCTAAGATCACCATTCACATTTCTTTTGCTTTTGGGACTTGGAAACATTATTTTATAACAAATACAAAATATTGCTGCAGTATCTTAACTAACATATTGTATTATATTAATACAAAATATTGTTAGCATAAATACAGTTTTTTGGCTTGATTTATGTCATCCAGCATTTCTTTAAATGCCTTATTATGCATAGTCTCATTTAAATTTTAGTGTAAGCAAAATGTAGTCCCAGGGCAGATGGTTTCAAGATGATTTAATAATCAGAGTGCCTTTTTTTCAATCAAGTTCTATATCCATTGAGATATTCAAATTGGTCTTTATCATACACAGCTATACCTAAGAGAATGCATGGGATTACAAGATTCAAGTTAGTAGAAGAAATGAGATTTAAACCTTATAGCTTTCCTCAAAGGCCTGAGAAGAAAATATTATCATTTCCTTTATTTTAACAAGTCAACTCCATTGACTTCCCGGTTTACAGAGTTGGTGTCACTGACATGTCAACATTACCAACAACTTTCAAAACTGCCAGCAGTATGAAAAGAAGCAGTCTGATAAAGTGTGTGCACTCAAAGTCTTTTTCAATTGGTTTCATAAAAGTTTCACACACAATTGAAAGAAAGATTTGAGCATGTATTAACATGTAACATGTGCTCGGTGCTGGTAAGAATAAAAACACTCTAAAAAAATTCAACAAAATGTTACCATATTTGCTCTTAATTTTGAAGTAAAGTGCTTCCTAAATACACTGCTTTTCAAAGAAGATGGAATAAAAGTTGTTTTTTTTTTTAAAAAGGTATGGCAAGAAATGCCCTGAAAACTAACCAGTAGTGTCATAAAGAACAGTGAGCCGCTAAGAACATTTTATTGTTAAAATGTATCACACTCCATTACAAATTATTGTGCACATAAACCAAAGTAGAGCTCATAAGAGCCACTGTAACTGTAGTAACTGTAGTACATAGGTAATTTAAATATCACATTGGGAAGAGACACATACTTACTTTTAGCAATACTTTAATAAGAAATATTTATCTGTTTTGTGTATTGTAATAACAGGAAGAAATGGTATAATTAGACCATGTGCTAACCTAATAACCTTATTTATTTTTTGTAAATTTATTCATCATTTAAAATTATGGTTTTACCTGCATGTATGTCTGCATGAGGATGCAGATCCCCTGGAACTGGAGTTACAGAGTTGTGAGCTGCCATGTGGGTGCTGGAAATCGAACCCAGGTCCTTTGGAAGAGCAGCCAGTACTCTTATCCACTAAGCCATCTCTCCAGCCCCTTAGTTCTTATCATTATTGCTTGCCTTTGTTTTGTCCTGTTTGTTCTCTAATGCAATATGGTATCAAATGACATGATTTCCTGTATATTAGTAATAGCCTCATTTTTTCAGAATAAATTGTTGGTGGTCACATGCATAACCTGCCTGACTGGTTAACGTCTTTGCCTTGGAACAGTTCAGAGACAGATGTGCTGGCTGGGGTCCAGTTAAGGAGAAAATTATTCACTTTGAAATGAGTTTGAAGCAGTTCATCCTTGGGACAAAATAAATCTAAATTATTTCAGTTTGAATAGCACTTCCAACTCTGAGTAAACAGACACAGAAATTCTATTTTTCATGTCTAGTGTATCCAATATCATTCTAATGATGTTTCAAGTTTTAGAAGTTATGTCTTGTAAATATATTTTCTAGTAACACTAATCATTCCTTGCATGTTTTGCATCTACTTTAATGCTGGCTAACTTGAGCTCACTAAGGTTGGAGCCTTAAGCCCTATATGGGAGATTCCTTCAAGTGGTAAGACCTTTTAGATGGGAGCACCAGATGGAGCACCCTCGACCTGCTCTGTCCTCTTGGGCAGGTGATTGATGTTGTGAGTAGAAAGACACGAGCAGAGCATATAGCTGAGCAACTCTCTGCTGTGCCAGATTTATGAAGCCTGGGTCAATATAAACCATTATAGGAGACCCAGAACCTTGTAATTCACTAGGGAACAATAATTGAAATGAAAACACGGCCTTGATGTTGTCTTTGCTCACTCTTTTTATTGGCAGATGCATAATTGAATAAAAAACTATCACGGCATATAATGAGCAGGTAAAGTATGAGGGATTACTCTCTTTGAACGCTGTCTTTAATCTTTAGTGATAGCTCAGGCAACAGAAACAAAGGTGGGCTTTAAAGGCAGAAATGACTGTCATTGCACTAGAGGTCTCATCAATTTCCTTTGAGTTATTTATTTGTGATTTTTTTTTATTTTTTTGAGGAAGAGAATTCTCTTATGTATGCAAATGAAAACTCCACCTTCCAAAGGGAAATCATTGAACAACCCAACATAATTCGAAAATGTTTTTCTGACTTTGAATTTTATTTTAAAGTCAAATGGAAACAGCTATTCACACTAATATCCCCGTGCAACATACATCATCTAGACAATTCAAAGGACCTTCCAGGCCATTTAGGCTAACGTGACAAAATAACTCATAAGAATAGCATGAGTGCTTATCGTCAGCCCGTTGTCATCTACAGGACTCGTTCCTTCTATTGCATCTATTTCTTACGGTATTGCTTTTTTAAATGCTTTCAGGCTTCATCACAATTGCTATCAATAAAATCATTGCCCGGATTTCACATGGTGTTTACTGTTTTCGTCACTCTAGGCAGCCATCTCCAAAAGGCCAGGCGTTCATCAGCATCCATCAGATGAGCATCTGGGCCTTGACTGACACGAATAGAATTTAGTTTCAAATGCAGTTATAGACAGGAGTGAAGGAAATGAAAGAGTCGGATACAAGACTTTCAACTGAAAACTGAAAACTTTGCAGATGATTGTGCCCCTGTCAATACAGATCCGTTTGTAGCATCTCATGTGAATTTAGTTATGGGCTCTGGAAACTGCTTTAATTTTTGTTTATTATTATATCTGCACAACCTAAAAGCAAGGTAAAATGTCAATTGTGTTATCTGCTAGATGGGACAGCTGGGTCTTTAGAAAGCAGTGACTGAGTGAATTTTTTACCTGGAGTCTGAAATATGAGTGACAGGGATAAAAAATGTCTTAATTTGAATGTCACCCTAGAGACCCCTGTTGAAGAGAAGCTGCACCCAGGAAGTCTCAATATGGCTGCTTAATCAAGGCCTGAAGAAGAGCAGTGCAAGCAATGTGCCAACATGGACGAGAGAAACCTCACAAGGTCTCACACCTACATGAAGAGCTATTGGCAATTAATGGTGGCCAAAATTGGGAGAGCCAGTTTTCCCAGGGGATGAGTCTCTAATTGGTTATCCAATACCAAGTGGCCAGCCCTACATCATTACATTTGACCAACATTAACTGCCTCAGCAGGCTGTACTTAAATATTTATACATATGCATGTATATATAGCTATAATCATTTAAAAATTAAGCCATGGATTTTTTTCTTTCCTTTTTATTTATTTATTAAAGATTTCTGCCTCCTCCCTGTCACCACCTCCCATTTCCTCACCCCTCCTCCAATCAAATCCCCCTCGTT
>NC_022027.1:48231280-48234462 GCF_000317375.1 Microtus ochrogaster
GCCTACCTAAGGGTTGGCCTATGAAATGGGTCTAGGCAGTTTCTTTATTAATAAGAAATCATTCCCACATCACAGGCCAGTGTGACCATGGCTTGTTTTGTGGGTGATTTAGACATTTCATGACTGCAGATTGCTGTTCTGGTATAAATGTGCTCTGGTGGACCCCGAGGAAGTCAAGGCCATGAAGAGCTGCTCTGGGTCCAAGCTTGAGAAAAGGAAGAGCGTAATTCCTTCTGATTGGAGGACTATTGAGCACACATATGAAGTGGCCCCAGAAACCAAGTGAGACAAGAAGCATTCCTGTTGATCTCACGAGCTGATTGAGACATGCAAACAGCCTATAAGGGACCTGCAACCCTTGTATTATAAACTCTTTATATGAAAATAAAGTTATTGCAAACAAAAATAAAAGAATAAAGTTGTTATGAGTTTTTATGTGAAATAAGAGAGAAAGAAAACTGGAGAATCTTGTTGAATTGTAGTGCGAGCCACACTGAGTTACAGGCATAGATAGAATTTGAACTGTTAATTCTTTTTCAGAATAAAATTTGAAAGATTCTAGTTATAGTAAGAAAATAATGTATCCAGTTACTAATGCCTCATTAAAAGCAACAATGAAATTAATGAGCTGATAATAACCTAACAGTAATTATGTCAGATAAAGAGGGTGCCATCTATTCTGTGGCCCACAGGAGCCTACTTGATGTGTAGAAAAATTCTAAGTGATCTCCCAATATCCTTAGAGGAGAGGGAACAGAGTGTCCTCATCTGTTTACTTCCATTTTACAGATGGGCAAACCGAGCTAGAGTTAAGCAGACTGCACAAAGTGTTCTTTGGAGGATTGACTAGGGTTTCCAGGCCAAGGAATGTAGAGGCACCTGTGCTCTTGACCACTGCACCACCATCTTTTCAGAAAAAAGACAAGGACATTATGATAGTGAAGGCCTAGTGCAGGAATATACAGGGAACAAATAGGATGCCACAGTACACCTATTTATTCAAATTACACACATACATACACATGCCTGCACACATAAACACACACACACACACACACAAATGCAGTGAATGAAATTTCACACAAATATGCTTATGATTAATGATGTAGAGGTCAAGTTGAGAAACTTGGTGATGATGACAGTTTAACATATACAAATAAGTATTAACCAAGGTTTTATATATATATATATATACAATACAGAGGAGATATGGTGATAATATGAACTAAAATCAAAGGCATAAAAAAACTGTACCAAACCAACAGACCTCAAGCTCCAAATGTGTTTTCTTCCACATTGTATATAATCAGGTACAAACAGATAATCTCATTTATAACAGTTCTTGCTAAGTTTTGTATTCTTTTCCATCATTTAATTATCTTTAATGATTATTCATTGACTAAAACAATGAATATTTAGTCAGAGACAGAATTAATTATTATTTATTGAGAGCTCACCATGTGCCAAAGACTGCTGGCAGAGCATAAAGAGGCACAATCTTGCCTTTGAAGAATTCTCCAGATAAAGAGAAAGGACAAATGCACTTGGCCTTAGTCTGTAAGGAGGTTATGGATGCTTATGTGACCCTGAATGACACTATACCTTCAAGTGTGTGTAAGGGGGAAGCATTTCTCGTGTGTGTGTGTGTGTGTGTGTGGGTGTGGGTGTGTGGGTGTGTGTGAGGTGGGAGGGATATTTCTGTATGTGAGAGAGAGAGCATGTGTGTGGGTATGAGTTGTGTGGCATGTGTATGTATGGTGTATGTATGTGGTATGTGTGTGTGTGAGTGAGTGTGTATATAGCTCACAAAGGTAATATGTGCATTTCCCATGAATATTGATATTTTTGCTTCCTACCTGCAATATAAACTATATTTGTTTAATTTTCAAAATTTTGCATGAATCATCATCTCAGTAGTTCACTTTCCCTCGTGCCCCCTTCTGGGGATTTATCCAGGCTGATACAAACAGTTCCAGGAACATGGGTGATCTTTCTGTACATCAGTGGCTCACAAGAAGTCATGAACTAATTTTCACCCCCCTCATAGACATTGACCACCCTCTTACCTCCCAGTAAACACTTCTGCCACAGGTAGGTTTCTTTGTGCATCCAGAGAAGACATCCTTTGTAAACCATGCAGCTTTCCCAACCACTGGGGCAGGCTAGCTTTACTAGTACTGGTTTGTTAGTGGCAGGTTATCTGCTCATTCCTGAAGCCTGTTATCACCGTGACAACTGCTATCCACTCTCATCACTACCCACCTCAAAAGATGATTTTTAATTGGAAATATATTGTTTTAATTGTATTTGTATGGGTGTTTTGCCTGCACGTCTGTCTGTGCACGGTGTGTGTTCCTAGTGTCAAGAGTGGCCAGAAGAAGGCATCAGCTTCCTGTAACTGGAGTTACCAATGGTTACGAGGTGTCGTGTGAGGACTGGGAATAGAGCCTGGTTCCTCTGAAAGAGCAGCCAGTGTTCTTATTTTCTGAGCCATTTCTCCATCCCCAGAAGACGATTTCTTTGAGAGAGAGCTCTTATATCCCTGCTGTGTAAATCTCACTGAAGACAATTTCATCCTTTATTTCTTCTCTTCTCACCAGAACAAAGAAAGGCCCAAGTCCTTTCCTGGACAATGTAATCATTTGCCTTCTTAAGCTTTTCTTTCCATGCTGGGGTCCTACGCTGCTATGTTTTTCCCCTGTACTAGCCACCATACCCAGCCTCAACTCTTAAATAGATTTTATCTGTTTTTTTTTTTTAAAGGGAGCAAAAACTTCTTTGACCTTACAAATTTTTATTGCTAACCTTTCCAGCCAACCTTCCATCCTACCCTTTGGCCCATGGGCATCTCCCTTCTAACCACTACTATTTCACTACAGTTGCTTGACAAGTTCTCTTAAAAATTGATACATCCAAGGAACATTTTTCAGTTCTCACCCTCTCGGATTTCTGTAGAATTTGGCAAAGTTGATTCATTCCATTCCATTTTATTAATGTGAGGTAATGCGAATACCCAAATATGTGTTTTCAACAGCAGCAGAGACAACCATGGCATATCAGTTTATTAAACTAGCATAAACATTTTTGCTGTGCTTCCCTGAATGATTATTTAGAAAGAAATACCACATGCAAGCTCTTATTCATCTCCCATGTCTTCTTCAAAACTGATAGTCTAGCCGGGC
>NC_022027.1:48234710-48271308 GCF_000317375.1 Microtus ochrogaster
AAAGGAAACTTCTATTGAAGCACTTTGGAGCTGAAGCAGCCTTCTTTGTCCAGCACCCTTCAATCCTCCAGGCTTCAGCCCCCTGCTCTCCATAACTGCCTCCCTGTGTCTTTGCCACCGAGTGCTGATTGGAGATATTCTTATCCCCATCTCAGAGTTCTTCCTTCCTTTCCTGATGACTTCAGCACCCTGCACAAGCCCCCTAATTTCAACCATTCTGACTTTTCTTTTCACAGTTCAGTATGGGATGTTGTTGAATATAAGAGGAATCATAGTTTTGTATTTTTTATTATTCAACATGAAATGGCATGTTTTCTATTTTACTTTGTTGAGGCACAATTAAGACTCAAAAGTACATCTGATGTGTTCCTTTTGGTGTGATGTGGGAGTGATTTATTATTAATAAAGAAACTGCCTAGGCCCATTTGATAGGCCAACCCTTAGGTAGGCGGAGAAAACAGAACAGAATGCTGGGAGAAAGAAGCTGAATCAGAGAGTCGCCATGATTCTCCCACTCCAGACAGACACAGGTTAAGATCTTCCCTGGTAAGCCACCTCGTGGGCTATACAGATTATTAAAAATGGGTTAGATCAATATGTAAGAGGTAGCCAATAAGAGGCTGGAACTAATGGGCCAGGGAGTGTTTAAAAGAATACAGTTTCCATGTAATTATTTTGGATATAAAGCTAGCCGGGTGGCGGGAAGCAGCCCACTGCTCCTATTACAAAATTGGTGAATTTTGAAATACTGTGGTAACACCACCCAAAGGAAGTGGCCACACACACCAACCACTCTGTTCCTTATCTTCCTCTCTGCATGTCTGTCTGTTTTTGTCATGAAGAGGAAATGAGGAATAGAAACAGTTAATTGAATCCAGGAGATGCCTATGAATAACTCATACATCACCACCCTCTTCACCTAGTTTTGTGACCTGGGTGACCTCATTTGCCAATCAGACTGCAGAGATTAGTTTGTCTGTAATATCCCTTCATCTTCTGTTGAGACTAGCCCAGAATAGGCCTGGTAGTTGTTTTTGCGTACTTTAAGGAACACAATAACACATTAATGGTGGATTGGTGGATACTGTGTTTTCCAGAAGATCTCTGGAGTTGTTTATATCAAGTAACAAAAGCTTTTTATACATTAAAAAATGACCCCAATAGATTCCTCCCCTCTCATCAGTCTCTGGCATCCACCATTCCATTTTCCAAGACCTCCATGAGCTTTGCTGTTCTGAGAACCTGTCCTTGTGTGACTGGCTTATTTTACTTGCTAATGCCCCCTGTGTTTAGCTGTATTGTTACAAATGGCAAGAACGCCTTCTTTAAGATTAGTACTCTGTTGTGCACACACAGGTATTTTCTGTACACTCGCATCCGTCTCTGACTTGCATTGTTGCTGTGGAGTCAGAAGAGTGATGACCGATGGATATGGTAGACCTGGTGACTAAAGATGATCCCAGGTGACAACCAGATAGAGAAAAGCAACTGCAGCCCAACAACTTCAGGGAGACAAATGCTCCCCTAACCTTTTGAATCTGGTTGACAGAACTTGAAGATGGAATTTGTGAAGTTTAAGATACTAGCCCTATTTCAATAATCTATTTCAGCCACTATAGAAAACTAGTATTAGGGATAAGTTCTGTAAAGGAAGGATTGTATTTCTGTCTTTTTCATTGTCATGAATTACCAGCCTTTGTTCTGTGTACACAGCCAGTAATCAGTACATGTCTATCAATTAAATTAATGAACAGATTCATTAATACCCAAATAGCATTACATTATATTAGCTTTACTTAGTAAGGAAATGGTCTAAGGGTTTAAGGGAATAGCATACACCAGTTGGATTTCAATTCCAGATAAATTAAAAATATAAATCACCGCTGGAGAAAGCTTTTGTTTCTTATATTGTCAGCTATGTTTAACTGTGGAAACAATGAGGTTGAGCTCTTTCAATGTAATTTTTATCTCCTTTTACTTGATAAGGGAAATTATGGAACAACCACAAGAAGTGTATTACTGTAGCAACATGGCTTCCAAAACCTAATCTCAGCCTGGTTGTGAACATGAGTCCTTTTAATGCAAAATCAAAAGAATATGTTAGAATAGTTCAAACGAAGGTTCACATGACAATGCTTAGTAAGCACTCTTTGAAGAGAAATTCTTAACTTCTGTGAATTATTCAGAAAAAGAGGGAAATGTGCACAAGTGGATTTGTAAAAATGATAAAAGTTGTGAAACAACTTAAATATTGCAGTCATTCTGAGCATGTGTCAGTGGTGTGACTTACGTAGACAGTCAGTAGTAGGTGACCAGGCTACAGAGAGTTCAGGTATAAACAACACAGGAGATTTTGAGTGGCATCTGTGATCTACTCATGTTTAGGAATTCGCCCTCACTGTGACTCTCAGGGGAAGGTGCAGGCTAGCGATGTGTGGCAATGGCAATGCTCACCAGGCTGGTCTTCCGTAGAAGGCATGTTGCACTGGCTCCAACTTACCCTGCATCTATAACAACTTCCTCATCTGTCCCTTTAGACCCAATGTGTGGACATTCCCTCCATATCTGTGACTGTCATATCCTACGTGTGGACATTCCCCCCATATCTGTGACTGTCACGTCCTTTCCTCTATCTTCCCTACAAAGTCAATCATGCAGGTCATAAAACAGGCAAAGGATACAATAATGTGTGAGCTATTCATATCCTTCTTCTGATTATTAAGCATTCCTATTTCTCTATGAAATCATATGAATTTTCCTGATATACTTGTCATGCCCATTTCTTTAACTTATTGGGAAAACTAGAATCACCGAAACAAACATAGAAATGTAAAATGCTGCAGTGCATTTTGAAGGAATTATATTCACACACACACACACACACACACACACACACATATGGGTGGGGACGAGAAAGGTCTGATGTGAATAGAGGCAGATGTCAAGGGGCTCTTTCTGCAAACCTCTGCTTCGTGTCATAATAGTGGTTGTGCACATGTATGCATGTACAATTGTTCACAGAACTTAATTCATGGAAGAGGTACATGTATGTATGCACATGGATATATGCATGTGTACACACATACACAAAGCCACCAAACTACATAAAACTATTATGTTGTATATTTTTACACAAATTTTAACTAAAAGAGAAAAATTTGATATAGCAACATCCTCTGTGGAATTTCAGTACTTTTAAATTTCTCAAAGAGTGTTTAATGGCCCCACGACCTGCCCACTAGAAAACTATGCTTGGTTATCTGGTAGCTGCTGGTCTATATGTTGTATATATCCTGGTGTTTGATTTTTGTGTGTGTGGCCTTTGTAATTTTCTCAGAGTTCTAGCAACTGAGCAGGGCAACACATTTGAGCCACTGCCATTACTGTGGACTTATTCCTGTTTTTCCTATAGCTCTTTGTGTATTTGGAGGTTCAAGGGCTTTTGAGGCTTGCTTCCTGTTTTGCTTTGATCTTGGTATGCATGAGATTAGAGTGTTGTATCCTTTGGAAAGATTGGTATTTTATCACTATCTAGTATCTGTTTTCGTCTCTAGCGGTATTTTTCCCTATGACTTTATCGCATACTAATACAGCTAGGCTCGCTCTTTTAACTTTACATGGCACCTTTTCTTTCTCTTGAATACATTATATCCACACCATTTCACTTGAAATGAGTTCAGTTTTACTGTATTTTGATAATTTCTGCTATTTAATTCCTAGCTTAAGAGGACACTGGGAGATAATATATATTTTATCTATTTACTTGGGCTCTATCTCAGGGGGTCTGGGTAGAGGGAGGACCACATGCCTTTTCTCCCACATTCAGTGAACACTATACTTTCTCAGTGACCCAGATTCAGGCAGGCTCTTCCTCTTGCGTGATCTCATCAAACTTTATTTCCTCTTTGAAAAACCCTTGATACTTTCTTTTGTTCCATGCCTGCCCTCCTTGGACAATCAGATTGCAGACATCAGCTTGTCTGGAGTGTCCCATTGTCTTCTGCTGAGACGGGCACAGATTGGCATCTGCTGGTATCAGGGAAGCAGACAAAGAGCTTTAACTCGACTGTTTCCTTTCCGCTCTGGCTTTGCTCCCAACATTGCTTTTCATCCTGTGTTTTTGCAGAAGTGCAGAATTGGCTACTCTTTGTCTTGGGAAATCTGGGGCTCCTTTCTCTTAATGATAAAATGAAACTCATTGCCCTCTCATGTTTGACCAGTTCATAGCTCTTCTGGTCTCTGAGTATGAAGGCCAGGTAACCTCCTGTTCTGCCAAGATTCTGTGCCATTCTGTAGGCACCATGAGAAATTGAGGGCCGGGGAGATCATAAGGTGGCATTCCTTGGCTTCTCTGAGGTATCGCGGTTCTTCCTCTACCTTGTGGAGATCAAAGAGGGAAGTGTGGACGACAGACTAGATTATATACCTGGAACGTACCGTTATCAACGGGTGCAATACAAAATACAATCACCTTTCTTCAGTTTTCCCTTGTGAAAGGCTACTTTACCACATATTCTTCAGAAATTAAAACGTAGATTCGGGATAAATTCTCCCTTCAGTGGTTCTCATTAATTTCCTGTTCAGTATGAACCCTTACTTCTGAATCGTGTTAGACCCACAGTTGTCAAATGTCCTAAACACAGCATGCTGCAGAAGCCTCGCTGCCCGGCAGCTAGATTAGCCTGGGAGCTGAGCGCCCGTCCTAGTATGTGCTTTGTTTCCTCTGGAGGACACGGGATTTATGTGACTTAACTTTCCTGTAAGTTAAGCAAAAGCAATATTTTGCAGCAAATGAAATGGTTTAAGGCCTCGTGATTCATCAGTAAGAGTTCAATACACACTGAGAACTGTATAGCAGCAAAACGAGATGCTCTGATTGCTACGGAGTTGATCTAGGTTTGGCCACATAAAACAGGCCCCACTGACCATTAAATCTCACTTTACATGATCAGATTTATTTTTTAAATGGACCACTCAGGATTCATGCTATAATAACCATTGAATATCATTAGAAGATCTTTCCACCTCCTAACTATGTTCTCAAAATACATATTAACATTTTCACAGGGTTTGGGCAAAATTAGCATACTGTATATGGTATGCATCTAGTATATATCTTATGAACAAAAAAATGAATGATATATGCATAAGGATATTTGAGAACTCTCAGATACTCTGTAGACACAGGTAACCTTAGTTATACAGGTAACCAAAATATATAAAAATTCACATCATGAATGGTTCATGATAGTTGAAATATATAAATGTACTTGGAGAAAGGTATACATACATATTTATACAAAATTGGAAATATGCAAAAAATGACTTCTACCACATGTATCAAAATTAATGATTTGTTTTAAACAACTCAAAGTAAATAATACATAATGTTTTTATTTAGAGAAACTCCATCTAGAGAGTTTAACCCCTTCTATTTTCATTATTTTAGACTTTATCACTCTATGGATATCTTTATAATTGCCGCTTAAACAATATTTGATGTAGGTGTGAGGTTTTCTTCAATTTAAAATCATTGCTTCCATAAGAAAACACTTTTAATTATGGATTAAAAATGGCTAGCAGGTGGGAGGAAGTTCTGTTTAAGTCCATATGTCTATTACTGATGTTAGCATTAGAATATCAGTGTATTTTTGTCCATAGTCTCCAGTGATATTTAAATACCTTCCTAAATGTTTTTCAGAATGACATCAAAAAGTTTTTCAGGAATAGCTTAGCTAACTTATGGCCTTCTACACAAATGCTTTGAAGAAAACAAAACCCTGACCACATGCTTCTGTCTTCTGGGAGATTTTTCATCTGGCAAACATCTTCCAGAAATTTATCTCCTAGCTACACCACTTATATGAAGTCTCAAGTATAATGCAAAATAAATAAATAAAGCACAGGAGGGGGGAAATGGAGGTCCTTCTCCTCGCTCCAATCACAGAATATCATGATAATAAATTTGCAAAAGGGAGGCCTTTACATTGAAAGCTGAGCTTGACTAGGACATTTCTTATGATGGCAGATTCAAAGGAAGCATTTACTAAAAGGAAGATTCTTAGAAGTTTGCAGTGAGCTGAATAACGTCCTCTACAATGTTGGTGTCTTTCTTCCCAGAACCCAAGAAAACTAAGTCTGGAGAAAGGCAACCTGAATCAAGTGAGTGGAAGCTGGACCATCATGGTGATCTTTATACAGGTGCAGATCAGAGATAACTGCTGATAACCATAGGATGTTGGCTCAAGGCACTTTGGAAGCAGATGAAGCTAAAGATTTCAGGCAGCAACAGAAACTGAAGAAATGAATTAACCATTTCAAAGATTCTGGAAATAACTGATCTATCAGAAATGTTACCTTTAGCTCTTTGAAACTGATTTCAACCTCCTGGCATCCAAAACTGGGAGAGAGTGATTTGTGTTGTACTGAGACACTAAATGTGTAGAGATTTGCTACACTAGCCACAGGAAAGTGAACTAAACTCTCTCTACTCAATTTAGTTGATATTGTTTCTCAAAGTCAGAAATTATAAACATATGTGGTTTTAACCTTGAGGTGAAAATTTTATCAAACTGACTTTTGAAGTTATGGGAAATATTTTTAAATAAAACTGACCCCCAGCCTGTTCATGAAGCCCATGTTAGGAATTTGAGAAACATATTATATGTACCCAGCAAGATAAATGAATCAGCCTTTCTCTGTTGTTTGATAAAAACTTTTGAAAGTACTGGCTTAGTGTTAGAAATGCATCTGGTCAACCCTAAGGTGGCTCCCTTATCTAAGAATTGTGCTTCCATGCTCCTCTATCCAACCTTCCTTTATCCCGATCATCCTTTTTTCCCCAAGTTCCCCCCATCCACCCCTTCTCCCTTTTCTCTCCCCATCTCCCCTTATCCCCATCCCACCCCACCCCCAAGATCCCAATTTTCTCCTCGGCAATTTTGTCTACTTCCCTTAGCCAAGAGGATAGCTATATGTTTTTCCTTGGGTTCACCTTCTTACTTAGCTTCTTTAGGTTCACCAATTGTAGACTCCGTGATCCTTATTTATGGCTAAAAACCAATTATGAGTGAGTACATCCCATGTTCATCTTTTTGGGTCTGGCTTACCTCACTCAGTATAGTGTTTTCTATTTCCATCCATTTGCATGCAAAATTCGAGAAGTCATTGTTTTTTACCGCCGCGTAGTACTCTAATGTGTATATATTCCACACTTTCTTCATCCATTCTTCCATTGAAGGGCATCTAGGTTGTTTCCAGGTTCTGGCTATTACAAATAATACTGCTATGAACATAGTTGAACAAATGCTCCTGTCGTTTGATAGGGCATCTCTTGGGTATATTCCCAAGAGTGGTATTGCTGGGTCCAGGGGCAGGTTGATCCCAAATTTCCTGAGAAATCGAAGCACTGATTTCCAAAGTGGTTGCACAAGATTGCATTCCCACCAGCAATGGATGAGGGTACCCCTTCCTCTACAGCCTCTCCAGCAACCTAGAGTGGCTCCCAGGAGCCCAAGGCGATGTCCTCAGTTAGTTCCTTGGGCAGCTGAGGATAGGGAACCTGAAATGACCCTATCCTAGCAATACTGACGAATATCTTGCATATCACCATAGAACCTTCATCTGGTGATGGATGGAGATAGAGACAGAGACCCACACTGGAGCACTGGACTGAGCTCCCAAGGTCCCAATGAGGAGCGGAAGGAGGGAGAACATGAGCAAAGAAGTCAGGACCACGAGGGGCGCACCCACCCACTGAGACAGTGGAGCTGATCTATTGGGAGCTCACCAAGGCCAGCTGGACTGTGACTGAAAAAGCATGGGACAAAACCGGACTCTCTGAACATGGCCAACAATGAGGGCTGATGAGAAGCCAAGGACAATGGCACGGGGTTTTGATCCTACTTAATGTGCTGGCTTCGTGGGAGCCTATCCAGTTTGGATGTTCACCTTCCTAGATATGGACCGAGGGGGGAGGACCTTGGACTTTCCACAGGGCAGGGAACCCTGACTGCTCTTTGGACTGGAGAGGGAGGGGGAGAGGAGTGGGGGGAGGGGGAGAAGGGTGGGAGGAGGGGGAGGGAAATGGGAGGCTGGGAGGAGGCGGAACTTTTTTTTTTTTTTTTCTTTTCTCAATAAAAAAAAGAAACGCATCTGGTCAGTAGTTGCTGGACAGCAGTAGTGCACTGTGTTCCTAGGCAATCATGATGCTGTAATAACTTCTTTAGTTGTAATAACTTTAGTGTTGTGCTGTATACCACTGAATATTCCAAAAAGTACGTTGTGGGTCACAATGTAGTCTCTGGTAGCTTTTTAAAATTATTTACAATTCTTTCCAATTTTCTGAAAAAATTAGACTCTTTAGAGAAGTCTCAAGATGTTCGTTACAAAACTCCTCAAAATTTCTCCCATAAAAACATCAAGAATTTGTTGAAGATTTTTACACTTGAACATATTGTTTAAAATATAATCATTCTTCCCGTGTGACAGCCTCACACAAACAGGGTATTTAAAGAAAAGGAAGGGCTGGCATCGCTCTGTTAATTAGCAGAAACTTTAGAAATGAAAGATGTTTCAAAAAGTAAAAGAACTCCAGGAGAACTTGTGCAATCGTGGCAACTGTCTGATTTCACATCAGAATGTCACCCAGTCGAAATTCCATTGGTAAGTGGCATCTGCTAGAACTGGTCAGTTTTGCTTCACGTTTTGAGTTTGTCTTTCCCCCATTACTGTTCTAGATCAGACCCTGGAGCCATGAGCATGCCAAAAGTTAGACTTGTTTCTGCTGCAGCAACTCATGTTCTTATCTGTGGCTATGAAAGTGCTGAGTCCTTTTCCATGTATTTAAATTATTTATCATCAGCTTACTTTTTTCCTTTATGAAAGCAATGCATTTATTTTGAAATGGTCTGAACTCTGAGGTTTCTTTTCTAATATTTCTAGTTAAATAGAATATACTTAGACATATGTTTTAATCATGTTTATGATTTACTTTGCATTATGACGAACACTTGCAGTCTTGTAAAGAAAACTTATCAGGGTTACAAATAACTTTACAACGGTCAGGATTAGGGGACAGAATTTAGGATTTTTTTCTTCTTTTGGGGGGAGCATGGGTGGATAATGGAATTCTTACAGTTGGCTTCTGCATGAAGACCAGACAAGTTTGTGCAAGGTTAACAACCCAAATATACGACAGATCCTCATTGTGTAAAATCACTAAACAAAATAGTTCCCTCTGACTATGGCCACAGGCAACACAAGCAGAGTTACTGTTAATGAAGTGGATGGTTTTTTTGTTCAGTGTTGACTGGGGAA
Organism: Microtus ochrogaster; assembly: GCF_000317375.1. NCBI lineage: Eukaryota > Metazoa > Chordata > Mammalia > Rodentia > Cricetidae > Microtus > Microtus ochrogaster. The sequence continues at coordinate 48,244,029 of NC_022027.1, forward strand.
AGTTTAAATTTCTCTAATGTATAAATTATCTCATAACTGTTGCAGAACAGGTTGGGTTTTTGGTTTGTTTGGGGAATGTTTGCCTCTTTATATGCACATTTGAGATATTTGGTGAGACTGTATGGTCAGAATTCACTGTATTCGTACATTTACCACTATTTTTCTCATCTTCTCAGAGGTCTGTCATGCACTGATGACACCACCGGTTGCTCTGACACATTCTACTGTGAAAAAAGTTAACTAAGGAATTACGCCATTACGACTTAATTATCAAATTACAGGTTAGAGTTCAGTGTCTTTTCTGTAACTAAATTTGCAGTTTGTGGATCTAATACTGCCAAACTTTACAAGGAAGAAGACAATCATTACAAATTTGAGGCAAACACTAAAGCCTCTGGTTTCACCACTTTCATGCAAACATCAGAACTGAGAGGAGCTCTTGATGTTTCAGTTTATCTTAAGTCTGTGGTTGAACAGTTGGCTTCTCAAGCCAGCCAGTCAGCTGGGTAGGATAAGTTTCCAGGTAGGACCTCCCTCACCTACTTCCTGAGCAGACTAATGAGTAAAGCAACCTAGACAGGAACATTTGTATAGAAATGTATATGCTATCCTGTGTATTTTCATATTAGAATTTTCTTCTGGCAGGGGTACAAAAACGTATTTTACGAAACAGCATTAGGCTTGCTACATTATGTGTTTTCAATACATTTATTCCTTCTTTTACCCAATTGACTGAATAAAATTCAAGTAAATATAGAAATATACTAAAATTAAAGTGTTCTCAGAATACTTTAGAAATTGAATACCGTAGAAATTGACTAGACATAACATTAATCTAATGAGACTTGACTGTAGCTACACTGACTACAGACAGCATTCCCCAGCTTCGCCTACCTAGTACTTTCTTTAACTATACAACAGATGCACTAAGTACTCTATGCATTTAGTGTGTGTGTGTGTGTGTGTGTGTGTGTGTGTGTGATGTATATATCTTCCCTGTGTGTATATACATACCTACCACCACTTTAGGAATAATCATTAAATTGTAATAAACTTACTAATGTGATAGGAATGAATAAAAGTCCATCTGAATATGCAAAGGAAGAAATTGCAATGCTTTCTAACACTTGTATCAATACCTCACTGTGTTTTGTCTTCGGAAGTCTCAAACCTCACATCTTACAAGCCAATCCATCAGAAATATCTCCATTAACTTCCCCACCACGATACAGAGAGTGTTTCGATTTTAAAATAAAGACAAGTCTACCTCTGAACAGTAAATAAAGGAGAGCAACACTCAGATAATGAAGCTCAGTTTGCGGAGATGGTAGATATCCAGCAAGGGTTTATTTAAAAAAAAACAAATAATGAATAATTTGTTATTTAAATAATAAGAGTAAAGCTCACTGGAAATATAAGCAGAACTTCTCACCAATTTGAAATATAAGGGTTTAAACCTTATACATTCTTAACAAAATAGTGAATAACCACAGATGACAGATGCTGCTCCTTAGTCAATGGAGACTCTCAAGTTTTACTCTGCATCTCATTGGGAAGGAAATATAAATTTTTAAAATAGAATTAACTTGGGGGAAGGCATCAGCACTGCAACTCTTAGCACCAAATGTTTCTTCTTGGAGCACCAAATGCTTTATGGAAAACATTCCAAGTATCAAAGTTTTCAGATAGATAAATATTTATGGATCAAATCCATAAAGAACAGACATTGTTATGAAATATATATAGATGCCTTCAAAACTTTCTTTCTCGGCAGAGGAGACACATAAGTTAGGAGTCATTTCCCACTTAATTGCTTTTGCAACCTTATGCAACACAAATGGATGATGGACAAGACTCATTTGTTTGTACAAAGACGGAGATCTCGACTGACATCATGTCCAGATAAATCACACGGGATCTATTGCCATGTAGGAAAAGTGTCACGTAGAGATTTTCAACGTCCTTTGCCAAGAAGATTAATTTTAAAAACAAATCCTTCTCATTTCTGGTTAGAGTCACGATTAAAGCATAGCGCTACTCTGGTTCATCAGTTTAAGGGCAATGAAATTCCATCTGTCTTTGAACCTTATGAATGATACTTTTGCAGCCTATGTATAGACGCCTGACTCACCCTCTTCATTTTCAGCTCTTTGTTGTATTTTTATTACACATCTCCAGCCAGTGCAACAAATCTCAAGAAAGCTATTTTGCCATTTAAAGGCAGAGGTTTATTTACATTTCTCGTGGTGCAAATATGCTACATGATTCTGTAAAAATGTAAAGTGGTTACCAAAGAAACATAGCCAGAGCTTCTGTAGTATTTTTGTTGCTCTTAAAATACCCCTGATGGGCATGCCTGTGTTACAAAAGAAGTGCCTATTGGAGAAAGTAGCCATGGGTCCTGCTCTAGAGGTAGACACGAAACAAATGTGTACAATGATTCACAACAGAGAGAGTTGGGTAGATGTATCAGCCTTCTACATTGAATGTGCACACACACATTGTACCCATAGCTTCAACTGTGAATCAACTGTGAACATATTGGACATTTTGCAATTGAATAGAATTCTATCTTGTTGCTAACCAGCGGAGTTATGTATTCAACCCAAGAGATTCTATGAGGTTCTTAGGTTCTATGAGGTTCTATGAGGGCTTAAAGAAAATGAAAACAAAGACTCAGGTAAAAAAAAAAAATTTATTCATTAATATATGGAGGTGTGACTTTGGATCCAGCCAGTCAGTGACATAAATAAACTTGAGCAAAAAGATTCAAGCTAGAGAATATATGTGTGCATTTGTATATCTGTGTGTGTGGGTAAGGCTTCTTGGAGCAGTGCCATAAACCTGGACACCAAAAGTATCACTGCAGCCCTTGGAAATTTCCATAAAGAGTACAATGTGGGTAATCACACTAGGATGCTCCAGATCGCTTTTTCCATCTTGTGCACTCACATGCCCGCCAAACATGAAACGTTCGCCGTCTCCCTTCCAACGTGATGGTTGTTGAACTTATTTTTAGTGTCATTTGATAAGCCTTTGTGCTCGCAGAGAGACATCCCACTGACCCGGCCACTGGTCATTGTCTATACCAGTTCACATCAAAGCAGGCGCGCTTTGTCAGGCTTCCAGTCGAATATCCATTTCGTCTCTGAAGTACAGTATCGAAAGTGACTAGATCATCTGAGCTATTTCCTTCAGCTGCGGCTGCCTTCCTCCCCCACCGTGTTTCTGCTCACGCTAACATAATTTGGCATCGTTGATGTGACACGATGATGATAGTTCTAAAAATTTACAGTACGTAGATTGTCGATGCTTTCCGATGGCGCCCCTCCTGACTTTAATCTATCAACTGAAGAAAAGAAGAAGGTTTTTTTTTGTTTTTTCCTGGGCTGAATCGCAACCAAGGTGCGGTGCTTCTCAATGTCCAAGTCACATGCAGACAGTGATAGGTCATTCAATGTCAAAAGGCATAAAAAAGATGAGCAAAGTCTTCACACGCTGCTGCTTGCTGTTGCCTTTAATTATATTAATTAAACTTTGAAATTTTCATGCAAAGAGAGTTGCTGGCTTGTGACGCTGAAGAGCCCTTGGAGACTTGAAGGAAGAAAAAAACCCTGAGCGGAAGCTTGGTGGTTACTGCTTCCTTAAATTAAAAGCCAAACAAACACTTAGGTGTGTTTACAGATATTAATGCTTTATGCACTGCTAAATCCTAAACACTGAGCAAGGGGACGCTACCAGTCTAGGGACAAGGTCTCAAATCACGAGTCCTCATGCTGCCCTCCCGATCTTTGGTTGGAGGCGGTCTTCCTGTTGAATTAACGCTCTATTAATTCCCTTGTCCCAAGTGCATAATGAAAGAAAGGTGTCTTGGAAAACGAAAGGGCAAAATCCTGCTTGCATCCAGTACCTTGAGGCTTCTCAACTACGTTTTGTCATGCGTGTGCACTTTCAGTGTAACAGTGACAAGATTTTCTAGTCAGAAATTTCCCGTAAGGCACAAAATAATAGAGGACTTAGAAGGCTTTTGCTATCTGACATAGCTACAAGGCAGTGGACTCCATTATCTGGTTAGCCTGGTAGGAAATTTCAAGTTCTGCCAGTAGCTAAAGATCTTGCCAAACAAAGCGCGCACTCGCGCCTTGCATCTATGTCAAAAGCACCAGCCGCCATTACGAAGCCGCTGCGTGGCTGGTGGATTTTCAGTCTTTGCTCTGGTCTCATCTTTACATCATCGCTGTGTTCTGCTTTGTCCTTCACACATTCAAATGAGCTTTGCATAAACCGGGGCATGCAAATTAACATCCCTCGGTATTTTCAGTGTCATGAATCATGAGTTATCGCCGAGTTTCATCACCTCTCATGTAGATGGCAGAGGAAGTGTTTGAAAATGTTTGGCGCACAGAAAGCAGAAGGCAGAGAAAACATTTCCTGACAGAGGAACTGAGCTGTTGTCCCAAGAACTTCTGAGATGCGCTGGACTGACTGTCCACTCGATGGGAAATCAGCATCATGGAGACGGGACGCTTTCTTCTCTTTTCATTCTTAGGGCTCTCATTTTATTGATGTGGAACTCGGGAGAAGTTTATGCACCGGCCCTGAGGACAGAAGGAGATCCATAGTGAAATACCGAACAGTTGTTTAAAAGCCAAGGAACATCTAGTTTCAGTACCATGAAGCAGTCCATGCGACCCAAGTGCAGAACAATGTTCTCACCAGTCACAAAGCCATATCATCTGCCTTGGCTCAACACAGTATGGCTCAGGGTTTATTTTACTTTTCTTTTTCTACAGAAAGTTCACTTATTTGATGGTATGGTAAAAACCTACGCAGAAAAAAGAAACCCACCATAGAACTACAACTTTCTCAGTGCTGTCTGAAGTGTGTCATCGCTGTTGAAGAACTCACTCAAAGACATTGCTGCATGTGTATGTTTCTATGATGAAATAAAATGGAAGGATTTTCTTGTGTCATTTGTTGACTCTAAAATGTATACATGAAGACTACATTTAATAAGTCACAAAATATGAGGTTCAGGAAACACGAGACTGGATATAGTTGCCTTGTTTGTGCTGTATTTATGAATGGCTTTTGTAGCTCACAGTCTTGTTTTAGGTCGTGCCCAATGTTGCTGGCCCATTTCTCACACCGTAGACACTGCTTCCTCCAAAACTGATACAATATTTTTGAATTATGTATTTTCAAAGAGCATTTGGCAATCCAGTTTCTAAACGCTTTCATGAAGATTGTGCGGACATATTTATTCATAGACTAGTCATCATCCAATAATTATTTGAAAATAAAATTTCCAACTATTGTTTCAGACTCTCCTTCTCTCCCTTGGTCTGATGCTGTTGACCTATCATGTGATATGTACAGAGTCTTCTGCTGGCCAAAGGCTAGCCCACTCTCTCCTAGTTTAACCCAGAATAATCGTACAATTAAGACTTTCCATTTGTTATTGCATCTGCTCTTAAAAGCCCATCGTGTTAGAGCTGCCCCTAATGTGAGAGCTTGTTTGGAATATTTGAGGCATGGAAAAATATATTGTGGAAGAAGATTGATCTTTGTTCATTTTCTTTTCAAACATAGCTGCTCAACAAAGTTAGAAATTTCAGACATTCTTGGAAACAGAAAATCATAAAGATGGAAAAGAGCAGCAGTTTCTATTAGCTTCTACTAAAAGGCAATGGTTCATTAAAGTTTGTGTCTTCTTAATAATTTGTAAGCAATGATATTTCTACAATTACTAATTTTATTAGTTTGTGTTTAACATGTGAAGTCAGGTATAAGTTTTAGAAAATAATACATACAATATATCATGAATCAACGTGTTAATATAAACACAAAATTTAATTTTCTCAGTTTTCTGAATTTTTCACTCAATATTTGTCTAATTATTTTTCTACATTTAGGCTTATGCTCTACCCATACATGAAATCAGAATACAGTGTTCTGATGCATTGGGCATTACCTATATTGCATATTTAGGCATTAATAGAACTAACTTGAATTTTATGCTCCACAAGTGACTGAACCATGCCTGAGTAACAATATTTGTCAATAAAATTAAATTAATGTTATAAAACTTCATTATTTTTGGAAATGAATTATAAATACATTTCTTTCTTTTGCTTTGGGAATATAAATCTTTTTGAATTCAGTATAAGTATGCTTCAATTTATTCATTCTGCATAGGAAATTATTAGAAGTAAAATTTGCTAAATATTTAAAGAAACTATACTTAGAACAAACATGGATTTACTACTGACTTTAGGCTATCAACAGGTATTTTAAAGTACATTGCCTTATAAATTCATTGGGATAATTCAAATATTAAGTTGTTGATATTTCTCAATATACTTAATTCAATTAGGAAACTTAATTTTAAAACAAGATCACTCCCAACCAACCTAAACTAAATAATTTCTAGCATGTAAGAAAGGTGCTTCTATATTGATAACTGGCATCACTTTATACAATCTTTGAGGTCATCATTATTTATCTAATAAAAGCTAAAACTTTAAAGAACTAAAACTGCCTTCCTTTTAAAGCACAGTGCTTTATGCAACCTTATATTGAACATATTACCTAATTACTGAGTTTCTGTGCCAAGGAAAGAACTCAGAGCCATTTAAACAGAAGTATAAATTAGTAAAATCTATATGGTAAGCAACTATGCAAAACAGGTTTTTTTACTCCAATCTAATGTTGGGACTTAAAATTTTCACCATGGTTTTTTGTAATAGAAAAACCATGATATCAATTTATATTTCTGTTCAACAATTTAGAGAATAATAACTCAATACCATGTGGTCAATAAAATAGAAATCTTTAAAAGATGAAGGAAAATGGTAGTAAACAGAGAATGCCAAATTGTTAAATACACATGATCATAACTGTGCAAATAAGTGTCTGGAAAGTCAAATATTAGCAGATTACCAGTCCATGGCATCTTATGTTTCATTTACACATTTTCTGTACACTTGTATATGAAATCGCTTTTAAATAAACATTAATTTTCAAAGAATAAATGCAATGACCAAAAATAAGTTCCTTTATAATGAAATGTTTTTTACAATGTTCTTTATTTATGTGTTACTAAAAGTCAGTTCAAACATCTATTGATGCTTCACTTTTGGGAACCACCATTAAATGTCAGTCAGATATTGCCCACATTTGGTGGACCCATTCACTCGCTCAGGCTGCACCTGACATTCAGCTTCCAGGTGAACCTGTCTGAACTACAGGTCAGTCTGCTCAGGGGTTTGAGTTTCTGGAATCAGCAGACTGACTAGCAGATCTTCGAATCTCCACTTGGCATTTGCTGTAAATATGTAGTCTAGAGTTACCACTGGAAGTCCTACAATCTAGACTCTTCCTTTAGTTTTGTGGTACTAAATTTCAGGAGTCTTAATTTAAAAAAGACTGTTTCAGGCATCTGGCAAGCTTATAATTGGCTAAATTTTAAAATATGCTTGTTCATATGTGTGTAAGTACATGGTAACGCCAAGCATAGCATTACATTTATGCTTATAAATAAATTTATCCAGTGATTCATTACCTTTAACCAAAGCAAGAAGAATATGCGCCTTTCATTTGTCAGACTTTCTAGCCACATTGCTAGCTAGGACACATGTTTCTCTGTTCAGTTAATAACAATAAATATCCATGCTTTTGGTGCATGGAAAAATAGTCTGAACATCCTTAATTTATACACAGCTACCAAAACTCTCTTTGAGGAGGAGGCCCCATGTGAAGTATTCGCCAGCTATTTCTGTGGTTCATGAGCTACTGTGGGTTCTACAGGTGCCTCCAGAGCTACCAGGGTTAGAGTGGTGTATGTGAAGATATCAAAGCCAATCCCACCCAAGGAGCTCTGGGGTGCGCTACCTTGAATACTGTAAGTACATACTGTGTAAGAGTTTTCTCTGTACTAAAACTTTAGCTTGATGACTACTAATACAGAAATTTAACCCAACCTTATGTTAAGTGGTAAGTGAACTATTCATATGCCTTTTTATAGCTCTTATAAATGTCTTTGTAGATCGCCAACATTATAACATTATTCCTATAATTTTTCACAATATAAAGAGTTTGTATAACCATTGGGTCTATAAAGAGAAGACTGGGTTTTGGATAATTATGTTTATGATACTGTAGTAAAGGATCAGTTCACTGGGAGCCAGAAAAAGCTTAGGTTAAGCTCGCCTGCTTCCCTTTTGCTACACAAAGCACGGCTATGTACTTAGTCTTTTTCTCTTTCTGCCTTGAGCATCAGGAGGTCATCCTGGGCAGGGCATTTAAAGCAAAGAGTGAGTCAATACAGTGCCTCTTCTGATATAACTGAGCCTTCATCTTGGCCACTACTCTGTTTTTATTCTTCTGAAGGTTCAGTGCGTGCTTTCTCTCACCACTTCTTTAGAAGTAGTGCAGGGGTAAGCAAGCATAAATTAACACAAATTTCTTAATTCCTACTTTTTCTAATCATAGGTATAATGTTCATATTCCCCTTAACCTTCACAATCCTCCAACAAAAGTCCTATGCAGATAATACTACATAGATGCTAAAGGTTGAACTGAATCTGAAGAAACAGATAACCTGAACTTGAAGTTTAGACATGTGAAATGCTGAAGCCTTGCTATTCTTTACATAACATTCTATGAAAATCAATCCTCTGAGTCTGAAGACTGAATATTGACTAATTTTTTGAATTCTAGAAAACAGTTTGCTCAATATGAATCAACCCAAACTGGCCAGTGGTGTAACTTGCAATCCCACAACCTGGAGGTAGAAGTAAAAAGATTAGGAATTCAAGGTCAACCTCAGATACATGAGTTCTAGGCCAGTGTAGGGTGTATGATTCACTGTCTCAAAAATAATTTTGGAAATCTATTAACATTCCCAACTTGCCCTTTAAAATGGAGCTTCACGTGAAGTTTTAATCCTATTACAGATTTTCACCATAAGAAGAAACAGAATATACCAAGCAAGAAGGTACCATGAACAAAATACTAACGGTAACAAGGGGGAACAAGGCTAATTCAAAGTCAGCTCCGGCAGCTTTAACTGGACTCCAGTGACAGTTCAGACAATAACAAAAACCTCCTCTGTGGCAATGTATCTTATTGATACGTTCTCTGACATCATTATTAGCAATGCCCTTTTCTTGGGATTCACAAAAAAATAAGGGAAGCAAGACGCCCAACAGAAAAATATCAGAAACATGGCTATTGTACAGTAAACTAAACCAACAGAGGAAAACAAAACAGCAGTAGAAACTTGCATGTTTGCTGTGGGTGACGTGTGCGGATACGGTTTTGTCGCAGTATTTAGCACCTGATTTCACCCCATTTTTATTGTGGTCAGTAACAGCAGCAATAACCAGAGCAGACACCGTGTTTCCCATCTCTGAAGCATTAAAATTCCACTAGCATCAGTGCGTGCACGGTCCTTTACTAGCTCTCGGCACAGGATGTATTTCATCGCCGTAACTGTTACAGGATTATGCTCACCTCATAAACATCCATTGGCAAGCCAACGCAAACAACTGCACTTCAGCTGAGACTTTTCCAACACGGAGAGATGATTTATTTTTATCTTCACTTCTAAAAAGACCTCCCTAAACCTCCATGCACAGTGAAATAGTAAACACCATTTCGAATTTTAAATGGTACAAAACCCCCCAAAACACAGACACATGGACATAGAAATTAGTTGAGAAGTCCAGGAAGTCACTATTACTAGTAAGATCAAAGAACACAAGAGACTTTTGGAATGTCAATTTCCTGTAGTAACTGGTTGTACAAAACACAAGAAAGGTATATACCCATTCTGCATTTAAAGAAAAAATCTGAACTAGAATTGATTTTACCAAAAACTGAAAGATTTTTAAGATTAAAAACAATTCTACACATTGTTTTCTAACTGAAGATCAGCCTATAAATGCCCTATATAACATAGACTATAATTAGATACTACTAAAGAAATTGCTGAGTTTGCCTACAATTTACCTTTAGAAATTATCCCTTCAGTTTTGTAATGATACCTGAAATTTTTGTAACTCTATAAATAGAAATAATATGCATAATAAATATAAATAATAAAATGCAAATATTTTGTGTATTGAGGGTTTTGAAATTTGAGCATATTGCTGGCAACAAATTAATTGTCTAAGCCATGGTTAATGGATAAAATTATCCTTCTAAGTTAATAATTGTAATACAAAATTGTGTGTGTGTGAGAGAGAGAGACAGTGTGTGTGTGTTCTGTGTGTGTGTGTGAGAGGGGGGGGGAGAGAGAGAGGGTAGATATAGATATAATTTTGACAGTTTTCTGGAAATCATTTTTGGCAAAGCCCTTGGTATGCTTCATAATGAATTATAATGGGAAGTAGATACCCAAGTGACACACTATATGCATGCATACATAGATAGTCAAAACAGATTTCTTTACATTTTATTCTTTGCTTAATATTTATTTTATTTGTTTTATCATAAGTAGTATAGCAATAATTTTCCTTTCCCTAATTTTAATTATAATTCAGATTATATCTTAGGTAATATTAAAAACTAGACATCTTTAAAACAATAAAATACAAAAAAAAAAAACAGAGACAGAGAGACTGCCCAGTTTGTAAAGTGCTTGCCACACAAGCATGAAAACTTGAGTTAGGCTCCCCAAGACCCATGTATAAAACCTGGGTGTGGGAGTGTACCCTAAAACCCTGGAGATGGTGCAGAGGTATCAGGAAAGAGAGACATGGGGATACATGGAGCTCACCATTCAGTTAGTCTATTCAAATGCTGAGATATGGCTCAGGAAGGGACCCTGTCTCTGAAACTAAGGTGGACAGTGACTGAAGAAGACACCCGAGGTCACCATCCAGTCTCCATGCCTGTGCACTGGTACACACACAAACATACATTTTCATATGCAGCAGAGACAGACAACCAGAGAAAACAGAAAAGTAATGCAAAACAAAAAATGGGAACAAAAATGATAAAGCAATTCTAATGTTTATCATTGGGGGAAAATGATAAACTACTAATATATAGACAAAGGAAAAGTAATATAATTCTAAAGAATGGTATTCTAAAGAAGGTCATCATAGAAAGATGGCCAGGGTTTATTAAAATATATTCCTTTAATTTATATTGCTGGCATTAGCTTTTATGTTATAAAAAGGAAAATATATTAGAATTAATATATGATTATGGTCTTAAAAAAAGAAAAGTAATAATTGCCTAAAAAGTAAGTATTTAGCAAGAAATGCAGATACACTTTTTGTATTATGTGAAACAAAATGCAAACATTTAAATATTTTATGTTGGGGGTAGAGTTAATAATAAGAAACATCTGCATATACAACCTTGAATATACATATCACCAATTACAACCTTGAAATTATTAAAAGCTTAATGTATGGCAAGAAATACGATGTGGGAAAGACACTACCATGTGCCAAAATGCTTTATTAGAGCAAGGAATTGATCAACTGAAGGCTGCCTTAGGAACTTGCTCCTTCTACCCTTAACAGAGGAATCCTGGAAAAAGAAAACCCACTGGGAGTTTGGGACAAGGCAAGAGAATAAGAGCCATGGCACTATTGGACCCGGTCCCCTCTCCAGCCACTGTGATATAACCACACAAACTATGAGAAGGACTGAAAAATTCCTTCCTAAGCACACATGCTTCTAAGGAAGCTGGTCCTGTGCAGTATAAGGCTGCAGGCATGGGCACATATGGAGACAGACCTTTAAAAATATAAAAAGTTCATTGTGGGAAATGGAAGGATGTAGCTATTATAAAGAGACATCCCCTGCAACCCAAACTTTTTACAGGTAGGCTCTAATTCAGAGGGAAGAGGAAGGGAACCTACTAGCAAAAATTCTTGATACTTTCCTGAAAACCCTGCCCTGTGGTTCATTGCTGATACCAGCAGTGAACTACAACAAAGTCTGCAACAAATGCAGCTGAAAGAAGACACCTATCAACAATCTGACAGAGAAAGTGGTTTATTCCATGTATTATGCTAGGGGTAAAGAATGTGTAAGTCAGGGTCCAAATGCCTGCCTCTTTCTTCTCTCTGCATATACAAATGCATAAATCTAAATTTAAGATAGCTATAAACACACACACACACACACACACACACACACACACACACACGCACAATGTCCAATATAAACCCATAAACAATGATAGTTCGAAAGAATTAGGAAAACGTTTCCCTTAATCAACAGAAAACACAGCCAATACTTATAATAGAGTCTAACAAACAATAGCTACGGTAAAGATATTTTAAATAACAATAAATAGCATGCATATTTAGTTTTTTCAAATGAAAAATAAGTTTTAAGCAAACTGCATGTATAAAAATGAGAATATTTGACTGGTGTTCATGTAAACCAGACATAGTAAAAGACTTAATGATTTTGAAATTTCAGTTTTTCACATTGAAGAGCAAAGTAAAATAAGAACGCAAGATCTCTGAGTCATGTGACTCTCATCCTCCGAGAAATCACTGCTCCACGTGGAATAAACACGAACTGAATGGGAAATCATTGCTTAGGACCTACCAAAATCAAAGCTTAAAAATTAAAGAAAATCATTAAATCCCAAGCAGAATCAATGCATAGAAAAGCAAGAAATATACAAAAAGCTTTCAACACACAAGAATACATCCTAAGAGCATGTTCTCTGCGTGTTTCCTTCCCCTCATCCCCTGAAACACGAAAAATGCCATAATGATAAGAGCTGACTTCTTCTCAGAAGCAATGGGGGACACCTGACAATAGAACATTATAACTATTAATTTTTTAAAAAATTAACTATAATTTCCATATTTATAGTAAATGAAGTAAAATTAAGACAATTTGAGGTCAATGAAATTTGTAACAGGTGAGTAGAAGTAGACTTTAATAGACTGTGGTTGGAATTTGGGTGTTTTAGTCTGATATGGTCTGTAGACATGCTTCCTTGGTTGAGCTTTTTAAATGTTAGTTACTTAACATCTTATTTCAATTTGCATTTAAAGAAAAGGGAGGCTGATGTTTGATTTTGTGTGAAGTTGCTTTGCTTTTGGCCAGAATATCTGTAATAGTGCTGCAGGGTTTCTCACTATTGAAGTGCCTCTGCTTCCTGCCTGGCAGGGCTTCTCCACTTTGGCCTGCTGTAAGATAATGCTTTTGTACATGGTAAAGATTTTTCACTCATATTGGTTTAATAAAACCATAATTGGCCAGTAGCCAGGCAGGAAGTATAGGTGGAACAACTAGACTAAGAGAATTCTGGGTAGAAGAAAGACAGAGAGTGAGTCATCAGTCAGACATAAAGGAAGAGAGATAAGAACGCTGCACTGAGAAAAGGTACCAAACCACATGGATAAGCATAGGCAAGAATTGTGGGTTAATTTAAGTTACAAGAGCTTAATAGTAATAAGCCCGAGCTAACAGGCCAACCAGTTTATAATTAATATAAGCCTCTGGGTTTTTGTTAGGACTGAATGGCTGCAGGACCAGGCAGAACAAAATCTTCTGTCTACACTGGCCTCATAACCTGCTGCATTCATTATTCAGTCTGCTCTTCCTTTGTTATTGTTTGTTCTGTTTTCCCATAGATACAGCTGGGAAACTTCATCCCAGAGTCTTCATGACTGCTGGTTTTCCTACAAGAATAGTTCTTCCAACAATAATCAGCTCTTTTCTTTTATCAATAACAAATCTAAATGTCCACCTAATTTGGGATTGACACTGATTATTTAGCAGGATATTCCAAATAAAAACAAACCCCGAAATTTTCCTTTGACTGTTTGAAAAGATGCTTCATGCATAGCGACAACTAAATAATGCTATAGACATGTACATAATTTTAAAACTTTGGTCTAAAGAACAGTTGTGGATTACTTTGTGAAAGACAAATAATGTTAAGGACTTTAATTTTTAATTATGTGCACATCTCTGTGGTTGGTGTGTTTACATAAGTGGATGTACCTCCAGAGACTAAAATTAGATCTCCTCAAGCTGGAAGAACAGGCTGTGAGCCACCCAAGATAGGTGCACAGAGTTCCCAGGTCATCAATGAGGTTATGAGTACCCTGAGTTGCTAAAACATCTATTTCTCTGTTTATCATTTTTTTTGAAAAAATCTTCCTAAAGCTTTAGTTAAAAGCTTAGTGTCAAGCCAGGTGGTGATGGCACATGCCTATAATCTCAGCACTCATAAGGCAGAGGCATGTGGATCTCTGTGAGTTCACGGCCACCCTGGTCTACAGGGTCAGTTCCAGGACAGCCAGGACTGTCTCAAAAAAAAGAGAAATCCTGTCTCAAAAAAAATCAAAAAATAAATTAGTTATTATGATTCTGTTTGTTTTCAGTCCATCACAATAAACACCACAATATATATATTGTGTATAAATATAGTCTAATAGAATATGTAAGATAATTCAACTAAAAAGACACAAGTGTATTCTTTTAATATTTTCAGCACACTTGAGAAAAACAAGTTTAAATAACTGTAGTTTCTTTCTATGTTTAATAATAAGACCTCCAAATTCCCCAAACTGGGATTTCATTTTGAGTGTATACAGACTTATATGCCAAAAATGATTGTCTTTATATAACACGATAATTTGAATTAAAAATTTTCTCATTATATTTATGACTTCTAAACTCTTAGAGCATCAGAAATATGAGTACATTTGTTGCTAAGTACAGTTCATGAAGAAAAGAGCTCCAAACAATGCTTTAAATCCTTTGCATACACCAACTTAAAGCTAATAACATGTGAAGACTATGCTGCTTGAATATACAGACCCAGGTCCAAATAAATTTTTAAGATTAGCCTTTTGTTGCAAAGAAAGATGACAGACACTGTAGCCCAGATGTCATTTCACTGATCAGTGAGTATGCAATGGCATTTAAAGGGGATTTCATTTTCATAGTTTGGAAAAAATTAAATGTGCATTAATATTAACCTTTAATTAACATAGTTATCATTAACCTACTTAGTTTTTACAAATTATAAAGAGCAAGTTTTAAGATGATTACAGAAATAGTAGACATATCTGGAGATACAGTTAGTTTCAACAAAATGAGAAGTGTAAATGCTCAACCTTTCAAGCTTTTACATAAGAATACATGTAAATCATGGTGTGATATTTCAATGCAATTATATGTTACAAAGTCAGATCCTGAGGTTTCAAGTCTATCTGAAAACTAAATATTTGGTAAAATTGATGACATATCATGGGGTATGTGGGTACACAGCAGGTGGATGGATAGATAGATAGATAGATAGATAGATAGATAGATAGATAGATAGATAACAGCACAGACAAGGATAGAGATATAAGGTTAGGGTAGAGAAATACATTCTGATATTCTAAGTAAGCATGGTATTTTAGTAATGCTGTAATTAACTATCTTATTATATTCTATGACTATAAATGAACAAAAAACATAATTAGATTTTAGATGCTATTGCAGTGGGTTTAGCATTATATTGATTCTCCCAAGAAGGGAAGGAAGAAAAGAAGGGAGGGAGAAAGGGAGGAAGGGAGGAAAAAAGGAAGGAAGGACCCCATTGGCAATGCCAAATGTAAACTATATAGCCAATATTCTCCAAGACATAGAACTGATTTTATTTGTATGCAAATTGAAATTTTCAGTCTAACAACACAGTGATTAGTGAGATGTAAAATAAAATGCCGTGGTTGACTTGCCGAAAATAATGTATACAAAACTACATGTTACTGCCCACTAACTGACTTGGAATTAATCAGAAGGAACCACCATACAATCGGCAAGAGTCTTTCTGCTTTCTTTTGTTACATTAATACTCAAATGGCCTAGATGCCCTGTTTCCAGTGCCTAACACAACAACTGGCATAATAGAGACATGGTTAGATTGCAGGCTGGCAGTGTTCTAAACTGGGCAACAGCAGGCATCATGGAGGGGCTGACCTTGATGTTGGTCCTGAACAGACAGCAGATGGTGAAAGTTGGGTCTGTTTCATACTGAAAGCCACCAACAGACAGAGACAATAGGAAGGACATTCCCATTACATAGCAAGTCTTAAATCAAACTGCAACATGTTTGAACAAGTGGGAAGAGATCCTTCTGAAAAACTCCACCACATGTTCATAGCAGGAAGTAGAATGTTAAATTGGTATTAACATGAGCATTTATTTCCTTCTAGGTTTGAGTTATTTCTTGTCAGTATTTGAAAAAGATCATATAATTTCTTTACACACAGGTAGCATAACCCATGGTGTATGTATATGTTGGGGAAATCCCAGTGACCAAGCTGTGACTCAGAAAGGGCATTTCAGATTCAGGTCATTAAATATGAAAAATGGGAATATAAAGTACCTTATAGATTTTTTCAAAACAAATATTTTTAAAAAGCTCTCAAAGTTGACAGCATTT
Source organism: Microtus ochrogaster (assembly GCF_000317375.1). Taxonomy (NCBI): domain Eukaryota; kingdom Metazoa; phylum Chordata; class Mammalia; order Rodentia; family Cricetidae; genus Microtus; species Microtus ochrogaster. The sequence goes on from NC_022027.1 coordinate 48,260,461, forward strand.
TCCAATAAATAAAAACATTCAAGTACTAATTTTTAAAGAGTATAAAAATATTCTTAAAATAATAAGAAGCTGTGCGGTTTTGAAACAGCAGCTTTCTAGGCTGTGCTGCCAGAGCGAACTCTGGCTATTTCAGGAGGCATAACATTTAAATGGGGTTTATGGGCAGCGTGCTGCAAGTTACTTGGTGGCACCAGGGGCCAACTGGTTATCAGAGTTGAGGTGGTAAGGATGACTCCCACCTGACAGTCTCAGAGGCAGTAAAAGGACTTCTACCATGTTGGACTGGGTGGATACAAAGGGCAAAGCAGCCTTAGTCATAGTAATGTCACTTAGCTTTTAAAGAGCATGTCTGGTCAGAAAAGGATTACAGATACTCAAAGACAAATTCAGACGAAAAACACCTCTAAATGTGTCACAATGTTGGATAAATGTAAATAGGCTTGGGAAAGAGAAGAAAAAGAGCATGAGAGTTGGAAAAAGAAATAAATATTTCTTAAAAAAACAAAGTTTTTAAAGAGACAGACTACAGACAGTCATAGATTAAAAGGAGCAAAGAAAATTAAGCCATATAAAAATGGAATGTACATAGAGACTCTGGATTATGTATATTGTGTTTTCTTTGAATTTTTTGACTGCAGAGAGATATTTGATTTTGGGGGCTGCTAAGATAAACCAATATAAAGTTTTCTTTATTTCAAAATTTGGGTCTAAGGATATGTTACTTTGGAAGAGAGGTTCTTCTTTTGTTTCTGCAGAAGATGAGAACCTGTGGATTTCTTTCAGACTAATGTGGTTTGATGGACCAAAAGCCCCTGAAAGGTAGCCATGAACACCCCTAAAAATTAATTTGCCCAACAAAAATCAGGAAGCAGTTTGGAGAGAACTATGCCAATATTTGCAAATATTGTTTATAAATGTTTGTTTACATTTAAAGGGGATATGCTGTAAAGATTTGCATTGGTATGGATCTTGGTTTATTGATACAGATTTAAGATCAATCTTGTTATATGTATATTTTGTTCTTGATTAAGGTATTGTGTTTGTGCAACTCATTATAAAATGTAATGTATAATTATGAAATATAGGTTAATAGAGAGTTATCTATAATAGTCAAGCTTATAGTCATGTTAGGTTTTCTAGATGTATAGAGGTATATTTCAATTAGATAGGTATTCTTCAGATGTTTCAGAGATATTCAGAATATGGCATTTAAAATGTTTTAAGAACTTCGGACTTTTCATAACAGTGATACACATCTTCTCCTGGCAGCACCAAGTTATTTCAAGTGGATGATGGGTACCAAAGAGGCTCCTTATGGTGTTGGTTAGCCATTTGGGTAAGGAAATGCTCTTGCCTGGACTGCTCAATGCTGTGCTGTATGAACTGGACATGCAGGACTCACAGAGAAATGACTGCTGAAGCTGCCTAAAGAAGGTGAGACAGTCCTTCTGAGTTCCTGCTTCGTGAAAGAGATTGAGATTGCCAGACATTCTGATTCTGAGGACACAGTAGAAGGTGACTGAAAAACTGCCAATATAGGTAGAACTGTCTTTGAAATTTCCTGCTTCATGGAATAGTCTGCCAGATACTATGGGACTATTGGCTAAAGATGGATGGATGGTCCACTGGTACAGACGAACTTTTTGGGTGACTGTCCAGGTAGCAAGATGTCTCTGCCAATTCTAGAGTTTAGGAAGTTGTTTCCAATGCACTTCTTGTTTACTTAGGTAATATTATGTCCTTCTGGGGTCTTAATGGAGTTGAATAATATATAGTGATAATTATAATTGTCCTTAGTTGTGATAAAAGATAAAGTAGATATAAATATTGTAACTGTAATTCTTGTTTGATACCTGTTTTGTTACATGTAATTTTTTTGTGTTAAAATTAAAACCTTCCTTTTTATTTAAACAGAAAAGGGGAGGTGACATGGGATTCCCCTCTATATGCTGTACATACCATTGGTTAATATAGAAACTGTCTTAGGCCTGTGTACGGCAGAATATAGGTAGGTGGAAAAAACTAAACTGAATGCTGGGAGAAAGAAGGCAGGGTCAGGAGAAGCCATGTAGCCACTGCCAGAGACAGACATGGTGAAATTTTGTTAGTAAGCCATAGCCATGTGGCGATACACAGATTAATAAAAATCGGTTAAATTAAGATGTAAGAGTGGGTTAGAAATATGCTTAAGCTATTGGCCAAGCAGTGATTTAAATAATATAGTTTCTGAGTGATTATTTTGGGTCTGAGCAGCTAGAAACAAACGAAAAGCCTTCATACAACACCCTGTCTCATTTTATGGTTCATCTTTCCTGAGGAAGGACACACCAAGACTTACCTATGACCTCAAGAGACACACAAATGTAAAGAAAGAGAGAGAGAGAGAGAGAGAGAGAGAGAGAGAGAGAGAGAGAGAGAGAGAGAGAGAACTTGTCCCTTCAACATTTTCCTTTGGTGACTGAAACACATAAACAAGAAGCCCTAATTGCCATGTACAATTACAATGCCACAGTAATGCCTGTACCAATCCAACCACAACAGCTTAGCACAACAGAAAGTCTGCGTGAAATGATGTAGTTGTAGTTTTATTCAAATAGCACCCCTAAGGAAATTCAATAGCATCAGCAAACATTTAGATTGAAATGTGGTATATCTGTTTAATTTTTAAATCTTATTGTTCCAACAACATCAACACTAATCTTTGTAATAAGGAAAACCTCAGTAACATTACGGTGTTGGCACACTCCAAGAATGGACAATTGTATTTGCATTTTCATATAGGCTCTTCTGACAGCATCAATGCACCTGGTGGAATGGCAGCCAGATGTTCATTCTATCTGATGCTATTAAAACCTGTTTCACAGACATAACTTACATTCTCCCATTCCAAATGATGCCTCTGATAATGAAGAAAACATATTTTATGTGGGTTTTTTCTTTTTGGTACGTCTAGTTTTAAATAACATCTTAACATATGTTTAAAACAGAGCATATGGAAATAAGAAAAAGCAAATCTGAATTCAAGGCACAAATATTGGTCAAAAAGATAACACCATGCAAATCTATTACTTTTATAGTAATCTCAAATTATGCATATCAATAAGACTAAACACCAATGGGAGCATGATGTTTTTCTATAATCATACTACCTTCTAGGAATTCAAAATTTCTAACGCTAACAACTACTTTCCGGGGGCATGAGATTCATTCTCACACTGAAAAAGATTACATCAGACCATTTTGTGAATGACTAGGATCAGTTTCCATTGATCAGTATTAAAAATACATCCATTGAGTAAATACAGTAGCTGACATCAGGGTAACTATGTCCACCGGGCTGTTGCATCAGGTGGTGTCTATGAACAGGAGAGTCCCAAGGAGCCAAAGTCTGATATATAGTTCAGAATCCTTCAGCAGTTCTCCAGAAAAGAGAAATTCCAAAGGAGTGCGTTTCTGTCATTGCTCTTTAATTTTTTTAACCTTGTGAGAAGTTAAAAATTAATGTCTAAAACAATGGCTGCAGACAACAGTCAAGATTACAGGATCAATGCTGATTGCTATACAAGACAGAAAAAGCAACAAACACTTATAGATGATGATCTGCCTACAATATCTGAAGAATGGAAAACCCATGCAAGGCTCATGTTATGTGACATTTTTAAGGGGACTTGGTTAATGAGTTCACAAGAATTTCCATTTTACCAAAATAGAGCAATCCCAACTATTTCTATACAAAACAATTTACTATATTATATTACTAATGTGACTAACTCGATCTCAAGAGGTCTTGGTTCTAATACTGCCATCTCACAGCCTACATGTCAACTACGCATGTAGAAGGTCACATGACCTAAAGAGTTGGGGAGAGGATAAATTGCCGTATTGAAGTAAATGATTAGTTTTGACTTTAAGCTGAAAGGGGAAAGGAGACTTTATAATGCTCTGCAAAGACTTGCATGCTAAAGTACATATTTCATTGCAAAAGTGCATCACTTTTATCAAATGAGACAGATGCACATAACAAGTCTATAGATTTTTTTAATGAGCTAAGAAGTCCGATTACATTTCTTATATAGAAAGTCTGTTTTGAAGTTACCATGTCTCACCCAACATAACATCTTTGCATTTGTATTCCTGTGCCAATCCAAATGCCTGAGTGGGAAAAGGCACTGTTGTGAGTACATTCTAAATATTTATCTTTTATTTTCAGAGATGAATGTAGCTCTCACTTCTTGTCATCAAAGTTTTTTTTTCAACAGATGGAGACAATTACAGATAGTCATAACTAGTCAAAAATTCAACCAACTGACTACAGGGTGCTCAGCCCCAAATTATATCTCTAATGCAAATAGCTCCTATACCTAAGGCTCAGATAATAGCATGGATGATGGGGGGCGTGAAGATATAAAGAGACAGACGACCAAGATGTCTGCTGCCAGTGCCTTCTAGACATGACAGGGATGCTGTCCCCATGAAATCCCAACAGTATGGTTCCCTCAGAAAGACCCACATATTGACACCAGGTGAGATGCCAACGTGAATAGAAGAAATCTAACACTTCCCCTACCACAAGATGAAGAGCTTCAGGTAGTCAATGGCTGCTGAGAGAAAGGCATTAAGTCTGCTCCAGAGATTCGCCTCCTGAAATTTTGTCCAAACCCAAGCAAACAACACTGAACACATAGACATATAAGCAACACTATGTGTGTGTTTATAACAATAATAGTAAAAATGTCAATAATTTAAAAGAGTGGGGAGAAACTCACTAGGATTAGACACGGGAGAGAGAGAAATGATATAAATATAGCATGTATGCATGAAATTTTAAAAATTAAAAATTTAACTTTAAAAAAGGAAATAAAATTATAGCATTACATGCTACAACATTACTGCACTGGGAAAGAACTATGTCAGCCAAAACAGCAGTCACAGAAGAGTGATACCGCATGATTGCACATGTGGGTAGAATCTAAAGCTACCACACACATAGGGACAGATGATCCAGAGTGGCTACTGGGAGTTAGGGAGGAGGGGAAGGACCATTCAGGATGTATAAAACTTCAGTTTGGGTTGCTGATAAAAATTATGGGGATGGATAAAAGTGATGGTTGTGAAACAATTTGATAATACTGAACTGTACATTTAAAATCATTAACACAATAACCTTTATGTCATACATAATTAAAAATAATATTTTAGTATGTATATGACTTTTAAGTAACTGCAACGTGATTATAAAATTCAGTGAGGAGGTGAACTTAGAGCATACAATTGAAGAAAAGATTCAGCAGGAGAGGGGTGCAACAGCGCAATGCAGAATAAACATATATATGAAATTGTCAAAGAATAAAATGTAAAAGCAAAAATACGTAACAAATTAGGAATATAATAAAAAGTTTGAGTGAAAAGAATTAATTTTCTCATAGATAATGCAACTTTGGCTTTAAAAATAACCAATAAAACTTTATTGAAATTAAGCCCCCAAAACTGTTGAAAGATTTGATAGCCTTCCATTACAAATTATTATCACATGATTATTTATAGAAACTACCATGGTTGTTTCATTTATAATGCGGTTGATTCATTTTACTGTAACAAAACTGATGATGTATATAAAAGGTACTGCTTAATATGTACTTCTTAGAAGGCACAGATTCAAGAAAATATGCACCATTTCAAAAGTTAACTAAGAATAAGACGGTAGAAATATTACTGACTTCAGTCTCAATAGGATGCTTAACGGAGTTGGAAAACTATTAACTCTGCATAATATCTGGAAAATCAGTAATTCAAACCAGAGCAATTACCCTAACAGTTGAGTGAGGGGGTGGTGGACTGGTTTTCTACCCATCCTAGGAGCTGGGAGGGTTTTGTCATTGCCAGCCATCTGGCAAATGAAGATGAACACAACTGTGCTCATAGACTAGGCCATCAGGAAAAAACATCAGTTAAGACTCCGGCACTTGATAGCGAAAGAGTACTGCTGTGCTCAGCTATGAAGGATGTATCTGTAGCTGCTGACTCCCACCCCCACCTCCTAGATGGAGCTGCAACCAACGACTCCCGCCCTCTACCCCACCGCACTCCAGTTCCCTACCCCCAAGATAGACCCAAGATCTTTAAGCAATTCTGTGGCCTCTCCTCCTTCACACCAAAACACAGGAATAACGCTGTGTTTCTCAAGACTTTTGCAAATCAACAACTGAGTATCCAGAAAACAATAAAGCAGAATTACTAGTTTCCAACATTATTTTAAAGTACAATTTGAGGGCAGGCAGTGGTGTGGTACATTCCTAAAAATCTCAGCATTCTAAGAGACAGCTGCGGGAGAATTGACACATCTTTGAGTCTAGCCTGGTCTCCATGTGAGTTCTAGGCCAGGCGGAGCTACATAGTGAGACTCGGTCTGAACTTTTCTCTGAGCCTAAAGAGTACCAGGCAGCATACAGAACAGTTATACTTATTAGACTCTTGAGCCTTTTGTGCTTCCCATCTTGGGTTGAATCTTTTCAAGAATGTATTCATACTTCCTTCTTCCTAAACTGAGCTGCGTGCATAAATCCTCATGCATACGGAGGCTGTAATTGCCAGCACTGATTGTTACTTTGTCCACAGTTCAGGAGTGTCCTGGGGAGCTGCTTCTCCCGATGAACAACCCTGCACTGCCATGCTTCTCTGAGTCCCTGTCTGTCTGCTCTTTCCTTCGTCTTCCTGGAGGCTGCCACTTCTCCCCACTGTGTTGTATCTATCGCTAGAAGGCCCCATGACCCTGGTCTAGTTCACCACGTCTAATCTGCCCCAGGAATGGAAACCAGATGATCGAGCATCTGAAAATAGGTATAATTTAAAAATAGGCAGCGTAAGTGAGCTGAAACTTTTCGACATCTATTTTTACTGATGAGAAAACGATTCATCTATCTCCACTCACAGCTTAGGGTGTGTTGGAGGTATGAGAACTGTGGCAATACCATATGGCTTAAAATAATAACATCTTGGAGAGAGTCTATGGAATAATTCAGCAATCTGATTTATATGTCGAATATAGAGCTATCATTTCCTAAATAAAATTGTAAAATTAAGTCTACACTTCAACACATTGATCAAAATAGAACTCAGTTCAAGTATCTACCATATCTGCTCAGCCACACCAAACCCCATATTATGTATATTCACTATCACATGAGAAGCACCCTCGTATTCAAATTGCACAAAATTTTTCCCAACTTGAAAACCTAGCAAATGCGTGCTTTGTTGTATTTCTTTATTTAGACACTGGGTTGTAACTTCTTTTGCATTTCAGAGGCTAAAAATAAATAATTATTACATGTAATTTTCCAAAAGTCAGTAAGTCAAGAGAAATGGCTTTATGTCTCCCTTACGAAATTCTACTTGTGCCAACAGTGAGTAAAAATCTCTCTGTCTCTGTCTCTGTCTCTGTCTTTCGCTCTCTTTCTCCCCTCTGTTTCCAGATAAATGCCAGTCATTTGGACAGGGCTAACTCACAGAAGGTGCAGCAGGCACAGATGGCACTAATGCATAAATGTAATCTAGCAAAAGGATGCCAACGCCAAGCCAGACAAGGTTCCAAGAAACTACAGTGCACTTACAGGAAGTCTGTGATTGGCAAGGTTAACGTTGCAGCAGTGAGGGCTCGCTGTTTGCTCCCAGTGCAACACTAGGAAGCCTGGAGTAAACGAGCCCGTTTCACGTGTTGGCCACAAATGCACTGATCTAGATAAGTGATATACCCTTAGAAATAACGAAGCTCACAAACAAAACACACAGACATGTTTTGAGCAAAGGCCTTACTGGATTCAAATTCACAATCTTCCTGCCTCAGCTTCTATAGTAGCTCATGCCACAAGCCACTGTGTGCTAACCAGGAAAGAACATTAAATACAAATAATATGATTCATGCCATTCCCTGGACTTATTCAGATATGGACCTGAATATCTCTAAATGTTCTGAGATGTTCATTCCCTATTATTTTACTTATTTTGCTTTCTTCATGGTACTTACTACCTAAAATGTCACTGTTTGCTTATGGATGTGCTAAAGTAGGACTCCCTCAGCCACCTTCACTAGAATCCTTATTCATGCAACAACATTTCTTACTTATTTTGAATATTTATCATTCATCTGCCTTAGGCACTAAAGATTAACTCCAAAAGAAGAAAAATTCAATATCTATCTTGTTCATTAAATTCTTCCATTGCTTTCCAGTAGATCATAAAGTGAATAAAGATTAAACAAAATGAAAAAACAAAGAAACTCGTGTAAGCTTATTTAACACCACTTGAATACACATTTGAAATTATTGCAAACCAAGGATAAATGGCAAAGCCCACTTAGTACACACTATTGCCTTCTCTTGCTTCCTCTCCTGGTCACTCTGCTCTTCTCTTGGTTTGAAATTCTCACCAAATATTCATTGTATAGGAAAATGCAGCTATACATTTATTGTCTGTAAATTTTAATACAAGCAAAGGATTAATAGGGCTAAATTTATTTAAGAACCTTGCTTTGTCCCTGTTCCTAAAGAATGCTAGAGAGCAAATGGAAAGACCCAGGGTAGAAAAGTAGAAAAGTAGGTGACAAGGGCCTCTTAGGGGCAATAACAGCAGTGTAGAAAAGCTTCTTGAGACAATTAATTAAAATGGCCTTTTTAACATTAGCTGGATAAAAGTCATCTACTTGCCTTGAAAAAAAATACTTCTCATCTTTCCTTGTAAACCTATACGTTTTCTTCTCAAAAACCCCACTTGGAATAAAAGTACCCCCTCAGATATGCAGTGGACAGGTTCTAAAGGGCCATCTATGCCTAACTGTGAGTAGCACTGAGTGCCACAGTGCCAACGTTTTCCTGAGCGTGTGTGCAGAGACAACACATTTGTATCGTGTTTAAGCAGCACCGTACACCCTGGCCTCTGTGTGTGCTGTGTACGGTGCAGCACCACAGCAGAACAGCCCTGATTTCTCTGTCTCAGCAGTCACATGGATGGATGTGGAGTGAGCAATAGAGAGGAGAACAGTGAGCTGACAGGGAAGTGGGAGAAACAGAGGGGTTTAGTTAGGGAGAGGGAGAGAGATCATTACAGAAGGAGAGAGGAGGGCTAAAAGAGCAGTAAGGGCAGAAAAGTCATAAGAAATCATATCTATTTATCTATCTGTCTCTTTGTCTATCATCTATCTATCTATTCACCTACCTGTATTAATGTCTATATGTATTTCCAATCTGGGCTGACCTTTCTCCTCTCTCAATAACCACAGACTATTATTTTAAAATAAAACATTTGACATAAAAAAAACCTTCTTTTGAATTTCTGTTCATATTTGACCAAAAGAGACCCAAAACATTACAGGTTGTTACTACTGCCCTTGGTTACCCCAGATATGGAAGGTGCTCCCTATTGCTGAAGACACCATGTGCTTCCATTTAGGGCCGATGGGACCCAAGCTGGATCTAACCTGAAAGTTTCCTCCCTAATGACTAGTTTCCATGGCACCAGAAGGCACCAAACAGGTTTCCAAATATGGAAGCAACCAGCAGTCCTACCCACCTATGATGCCTATGAGCTTCAGCAACGACCAACATGACATGACAACCCTAGGGGTGCAATACTGGCATGCACATATTGGTGTTAACAAACAGCTCTCTAGTTGGACCTGCCCAACAAGAAAAAAAAAAAAAAACCTTGCCTAGTACTGGAAATCTACCATCTACCCAAGGTAGTGAAATCATAAATCTTGGAGAAGAACCTACAAACTCCACATCGCCAGTGTAACCCCTAAACACATTCTAAATATTCGTCCTTAAGTCCTTAAACCCACAAATAAATGTAGTCTTCTCCTCTCATCAAGGAAACTTCTCTGGGCAACAGACAGAGACCATTGCAGAAAATTACAGCCAACCAAACAGCCAAGTTATGGGGCCCAAGCCCAACTGATAAATCTACAGCACAACTCTTGCACCGATGCTCAGGGATCATCGCAGAAGAGGGGACAGATGGATTGTAAGAGCCAGGGGACCATGACGTTTGCTGTGAGGTTATTTCTCCTGGAAAGGTCAGTGACGTTACACCCATTAAGCATCGTCAGCCTGACTGCTTACACACAATCTGAACAAGGAGAAGAACAAAAGCAATGTGAGAGCTCATAGCGAAAGCTTGTGAGGACTCAAACCCAGACAAAGAACTGCACACAACTAAGGAATACTAAGAACAGGGGAAAGTCTTCCCCAGGAAGAGCAAACCAATTGGTTATCCAATACCAAATGGCCAGCCCTGAAAACATAAATGCAAGTGATAAAGTAATATTTACAAACCTCTCTCTCTCTCTCTCTCTCTCTCTCTCTCTCTCTCTCTCTCTCTCTGTGTGTGTGTGTGTGTGTGTGTGTGTGTATGTATGTATGTATGTGTAATAGCAGTTAAAGAAGAGGGCATACATTTGAACAAAGAGCAAAAGAGGGTTCATGGGAGGGTTTGGAGGAAAGAATGGAAAGGGAGAATGATGTAATTATAACTTCAAAAATAATAAAGACTCAAGTCAGAACAGCAATATTAAGAAAACCCAAGAAACCATTATATGGTCTTTTGTTGTCATTTGTTCTTCTTTTGCTTTGGGGTGATTTTTTTGATTTTGTTTTTGTTTTTGCTTTCATTTTTGTTTTTGTTTTTAAGACAGGGTTTCTTTGTGTAACAGCCCTAGCTGTCCTGGAACTAGTTCTTGTAGACCAGGCTGGCCTTGACCTTACAGAGACGCCTCTGCCTCTGCCTCTGCCTCTGCCTCTGCCTCTGCCTCTGCCTCTGCCTCTGCCTCTGCCTCTGCCTCTGCCTCTGCCTCTGCCT
>NC_022027.1:48271408-48277258 GCF_000317375.1 Microtus ochrogaster
CTGCCTCTGCCTCTGCCTCTGCCTCTGCCTCTGCCTCTGCCTCTGCCTCTGCCTCTGCCTCTGCCTCTGCCTCTGCCTCCTGAGTGCTGGGATTAAAGGCCTGTGCGACTACCGCCTCGTCCATTTATGTACTTTTGTTTGTTTTTTGTTTGTTTTGTTTATCAAGACAGGGTGTCCATGTTCTTAATGGGGCAGTTACTCATCACAGGAAAATCTCAAAAGATCCAGATTTGATTCTACTATGTTCCTTGCAAACCAATCTTGTTTTGTCATTCCAAACAACAGAAGATCAGTCAGAGGCAGCTCCCTAAAAGACAATAGCTGGCCGTGCTCAGGTTCCCCTGGCTGATTCTAACTAACTGCACTGTGCACTGAAAGCCTCGCTGCAGAACATCCATGGAAACCTGTCTCTTTGAAAGCAACTTCTCAAGCCACTCATTCAGCCCAGTTTTTCCCATTCTGATTTGTAATTTAAAACCATCCTTATAAAAATACTACCTTGATCATGCCTTTCTCAAAGAATAGATTTGATTTGTTATATATACTAGAGATCAAAATAGCCATGAAATGTTCTATGCCATTAAGTAACAATGAGAATCATAAAGTATATATTGAGCATCAATTAAGTCCTGGACATTGTGTTTTTTTTTTAAATCATCCAATAGCATTCAAAATGCATTGGATATAAATTCAAAACTAGAGACACTATTTTGTTGTCTTGTAACTCTTTCATCTATTTATTTATCATAAATGAGCCAAGAGTATGACTAAACCTTACTAATGACGATTATGCTGCCACATGAATAGAACACAACCTCAACGTGCTAACTCTAGATCCATTCATTTCTGTCTGAACCCCCAAGGTAGAACCTGCTAGAGGCTGCTGCCCACACAAATGACAACACATCCTGCTTAGCATACTCTAGAGCAGCACTTCTCAGCCTATGGGTCTTACCCCTTTGGGTTGCCTATCCCGCATATCATTTATTTATATTATAATTTGTAACAGTAGCAAAATTACAGTTAGGAAGTAGCGATAAAGTAATTTTATAGTTGGGAGTCACCACAACATGAGGAACTGTAATAAAGGGTTACAGCATGAAGAAGGTTGAGAACCACTGCTCTAGAGAATGCTTTTGTCAATAGAACACAGTTGACAAAAATACAGGGAGTGGGGAGCACTCTAGAACACCAGCCTGATAAAAGTATACAGAAAGTTCCCACATTTTCATGTCAAACTCGCAATTACTAACTCTGGCTCTTCAAAAAAAAAATCAAATAATACTGAGAAAACTAGTTTATTGCCTTAAGTCCTGCTATTTTGCCATCTGTAGAGGTTAATGTATTGCAATACGTATAGAAACAATTGCTACTGCTGCCCTCACTAAAAACCATTAAATCATGAGACCTTTGAAAATGCTGTAGTAGAAGAAAAAGATTTTTCTTTCTTTCTTCTTTCTTTCTTTCTTTCTTTCTTTCTTTCTTTCTTTCTTTCTTTCTTTCTTTCTTTCTTTCTTTCTTTTCTCCCTACTGTATCATACTCTGGAACATCACAAAAGAAAAAAAAAAAAGAGGTACTGCTACACTGCATTGCTTGGGGATAAGAATGTGACATGAGACCTTGTAACTAAGCATGCACTTCTAATTTTGGGAGAAACAAAACATTATTTTAGCCTTCCCAATCTGAGTAAAATTCTGTCTCTGCTCTGTCTCCTCCAACACAGAAGGAAGCCACAGGCTGATGCTGTAGCCTATGCGGTTGTTATGCATGCATTTGTGAGTTAGTATGGCATGCTTTTGTTAGAGGTTTTAATTTCAATAGTCCATTAATCCTTTAAATACATTAAGCATGTCCACCACTTCTGGCAGACCCTTCCGCCCTTCTGATTCTCTGTTCTAGTTCAACGTTTTATCCCTAAAGCCCGAGGAGCAACTGCCAACAGCAAGATGAAAAAATTGAATGAAAATTACACTCTCAACCAGTCATTTCACAATATTTCGTTCTTGTGTATTCTAATAATCAAGTATAAATATAGTAGAAGCATACACGTGTGGATTTAAAGCATATTTGTTTAATCGAGGCTTAATTTCAAGCTATGTACTGCAAATAGATTCTTTCACACTAGAGCAAGCAGAGTGGGGAACAGAAGTGCCTCTCCCTCCCTGCCCCATTCTCCTTCCAAGAGCTGCCCATCGAGGCAACAACGAAAGAGAATCTGCATAGATCTGCAAAGTGACAGGAGACCCCTCAGTAGACTAAAATATGTCCAGCGTCGAAATTCCACTTTTAGGAAGGAGGATGCACTCCCAGTGCTTCTTTAGATAACAGAATTTGACTTGACTGTAGAGAAATCTCATACCTCAATTCTCATGCCTTCAGCTCCCAAAGTTTCATGTCAGTTAGCATCCACTTTCTCTAGGAGGAGAAGCACTGACTACCAATATATTATCACCGTAGGTACTGTGGCTATCTCAGAGTTCCTCAGCAAAAAGTGAAGCTAGGTATTTATATGACATAAAATAAAGCTGAGAAATGAATTTTTGGTTTCCTTTCCCACTAAACACATTATTCTCTGATTTGAAACCTTCGATGTGGGTTGGACCCAAAATACTTAGTTTTTATCGTGTATCTCAGTATTTCAGCTGCTCCTCTGGCATCTTCTCCCAGCATGTTTAGGCATCCCACCTACAAGGAGATGCATGGAGAAACCCCATCCAGTTGACGTGGTCTGGGCTGAACCAACAGCACCTAAGTCAAATCTGTTTGGGCCAACAGGAATACATATGCTGTATACTAACATAGGTGTTTTATACATAAACACAAACCCTAGATATGCCCACTACGCAATCGTTAAAATATTTGAAAAGAGGAAAAGAATAAAGGTAAAAGCCAAGTGGAAAATATTAAATGTGAGGTGTAATGCGGAGAAACAGAGGGGCCAGTTTTCAAGATAATGAAAACGAGTGTCTGTTACTAAAAATATCATGTATTTATCTGAACCTTTCTGAGCCTGAGTCACAGAACTACAGTCTTTTCTATTTTATTGTCAGCCCTGTGAGATGAGAACCATTATGCACAACATCCTATTTTAAACATTAAAAAGGGGAAAATAAATTTTGAAGTGATTGGGAATTTGTTCATGGCACAGAGGTTGTACAGTCAGGCCCAGAACCCAGATACAGCAACTTAGTGAATCAGATGTTTTAATATGGTCATGGGCCTGTGAAAAGACTCTACTTTAAATCTATTAAATCTGATCTTGATGACTGAGGGCATTTCGTTTTCTTATATTGCTAATGAAGTATCCAACTTAAAAAGTAAGTAAGTAAATGAAATGAAAACAGTCCCCTCTGCATTTGTTGGCTTTGATGATTTTTCCCCCAATCAGAGGTATTTATTTGTCTAGGATGATTCTCTCCACCTGAAGACAGAGAAAGAGATATACCACAGTGTAATAGCATTTATATTTTATATTCTGAGTTCTCAATGTGTGCACACAGCATAGAATAAAAGTCACAATATTTTATATTTTTTCTTAGAAAGTACTCAAGGAGGTAACATTGAAAATTTCTGTGAATTTCTTCTGTGGGTGTAAGAAGTGAGAGGCTTCTGGCCAGAAGCAAAAACAAACCCCACTGTAACTATGACTCAGAAGTCGCCCTTGCCAGTGTGATGGGAATGTTCAAGATACACACTGCGTAGCCACCCTAGGTTTGTGGGTCTTGCATTAGGCCTACTTCCCTCCTCCAGATTCAAGTCTAACAGAATCACCCATGTTTTTCGACAAGGGGGAGAAAAGATGTTTCTATAAGCAAAATGTGAGACTGGGAAATTATACTGCTCTGTATGTTGCTATTTCTTCCTAGAAACAGAACAGATCTCTTCAGAAATTCTAGTCCAATGAACTAACCTGGTAGTCAGCTGGGCAGCAAGGCTCCCTCTAAGTGTTACAGAGACTAAACATTAAGATGTGCTCAATATACAGAAAATCAAATGAGCGGGCCTATTATTAGGCCCCACAAGAACATTTTCTGGCCCACAGCCTCCACTCACCCTTTGCCATGGGTGGTGTCAGAAACACTTACTGCACAAGCAGAGATCTGTGTTTCCTTTGCCACAGACAATAAATCTTTAGTGTCTTCTCCTGATACGCATGGCTCCACTCGCTCTCCGGAGGTGCAGTATGTCTCTCTTGCCACCCCCCTCACCTAACAAGGTCATTTCAGAGTGATGACACAAAGGATGTCGAATGTCCAGGCATGCACAATAACCAGGACCGGCTTTCAAGAACCTTGACTGAAAATACTACAAAACTCGTAAAAAGAATCTCTCCCAAGCATCATGTATCCAGAACATTGATTTTACAAATATGGATATGAGTAAATTTAAGTTAAAAGATTTCTGCCCTATTTGTTATTGATATAAAAGATACTCTTATCAAAACAGTTATTTGAGAAAATAATTTTAGCTTCATAAAAATCGCCCTGTCATTGGAGAGTAATATAGGAACTAAAAATAGGAAACTGTTAGTTTGACTACATTGACTGCATTCATTTCTGTATTGCAAAGCTGAATGTTTTTCTCAGTTTATGGGAAAAAGAGGTGGCAGAAAGGCTGTGGTAGAAAATTAATTTTGCCCCCATTAGCCTTTTTAGACCAGGTTCATGGGTACATGAAGTTCCAAAGTTCAAAGATATCCCAGCTACATAGAAAGACCTCTCAAACCAGCCTTACACTCGCCATATGACATGAGAAAACTGAAGACAATCTTTTGACACACTGCCTCTGTTCTGGGGTTCATAGACAAAGCTTTGGTTGAAAAAAAAAAGGGACTGGGAGTGATGGTCTGAGGGGCTCTGGGCCAGACACCAGTGAGTTAGAAGGCAACATTTGACTCAGAACTTCTGACAATCCCAGCACATGCAAAACACATGTTCCTCAAAATTTCAGGCCTGAAATCTTGTTTACTTAAAGTGAAAAATTTAAGAGACACAAAAACTCAGAATTTCACTTTAGATTTATTGTCTTGGGGCCTGTAAGATGGCTCAGAGGTCAAAGATGCATGCTGCCAAGCCTGAAGACCTGACTGAGTTCTATCCCTGGAACTCTCGTCACTGAAGAAGAGAGCTAGCACCTAAAAGTTGTCCTCTGCCCTCCACATGCACACTGTGGCACACGGGAACATGGGAGCATGCACACACATGCACACATGCACAAACACGCACACACCCCAATTAACCATGTTTGTTGGTTTGCTTGCTTTTTTTAAGTTTAAATAAGTCTCCCAGGGGGAAGAAAACACGTGTCTACAAAAAGGGTCTTGAGCAAAACATTAAAGATAAAAGAGATGTTTCAAATGCCAGCATCTGATACAAAGGAACTGCTAAATGTATTTAATTCAAATATACACTATCTTGACAACTCTAGCTCAAGATGAAAAGCATCAATATCTGCTTCAGTAATTCGGTAAGTGGAGGAGAGAGGGAATTAATGAAGGGAGTGGCGGAGAGCTGAGGGGAAGAGAGGTTAGAAGACGGGAGGGGGGAAGAGATGTTTGAATTAAAGCAAAGGTTTGATGTAGGCATTATAAGGTTCTGCGGGCATGATTTATAATCTGGATATCCTGGTTCCCTGAGTCAGCTCTGTTTTTGCTTCTCTGGCTTCTCCTCTAGCTGTCCAGTATTAACGGGATAAAAAGACTCTAAGCCGCTGGCCATGCTTTATGTTCAGGAAATATTACACCTTAATAAATGTTAGGCTGTGGCTTTAAAACTATGAAGGATCCTCTCAGTAGGAGTGGTGTAATGAAAATGTATCAATTTAGCTGTGAAATGTATCTTAACATCATG
>NC_022027.1:48278518-48336596 GCF_000317375.1 Microtus ochrogaster
AGTGTGACGGGATATAGAGGAAGACCCTAAGATGGGTCTCTGGCCCCCACATGCTTGAGAACACATGAGTAGTATGTGCTGGCACACACAGACGAACACACAGATGAAAACTCTCCTACTTCTGGAAAGGTTTCACCAAGAATTCATGATTTTGCTCAGTTCCACTCATATTACTTTTAATCCAGTGCTAATTCTAAGACTCGTCAGTCTTTGGTCCTGGATCCCGTTGTAGAAAGATAGCCCTGAATCCCTTTCTCATATCCTCTGTTACTTCTTGATGGTTCTAATAGTTACTAAGCATACTATTGTCCTCAGAAATCAAACGTCACCCTTTAATGCCAATTTTTAAAAACATAATTGCTTCTAAGAGTCTACAGACCCTCAGCCCTCAGTCAGGACCCTCTTCAATCTATAAAAGCTTGACTGTTCTAGAGGGAAGAAAGGGCCTATCTCCAGAAGCTACATGCCTTCAGTACTTGGAGGAAAGGAGCTATTTAGAAATGGCTGTGGAGTGTTAAGAGCTTCATAATTTTTCAAACAGAAGACGATTTCTCCTTTCTTCTCCTTTGCCATCCTTTCTTCCCTCAGACGCGGAAGGCACTATGTGTTTCACACTGCAAAAGGCAAAAGTACTGGGAAACAAAAAGTTATGCCAAGGAGAGCTCAAGATTCTGTCCAAAAATTTAGATGCAATTACCACGGCTTGATGCAGTAGCTGGGCGCAAAGGCAGAAGGATTGCTGCGAGTTCAACACCAGCCTGAGCTACAAACACAGCACATAAGAACCAGAGCAGGTGCTGGGTTGGGTCCAAGAAAGAAAGTGATATCAAGGAAGCCATCCTCAGTCCTGACACACTTACACAGTGCTGGCATCTGGGCCTGACTTTTATGCCATGCCTTTTCCACTAAGCATATCCAACGTTCTCCTCCAAGCTCAGGGCATTAGCTGAGGTGCTTTCTCAGGTTTGCATCTGAATTTCCAGGCTTACCTTTACTACTCTGACCCCTCAACTCTAACTGGGAGGTTCCACAAGCTCCAGCTTCCTTCTGCTCGTAGCTTCATTTTCATGAAGCTGGACAACAAAATTAGTAGAAGCTAATTAAAGTCTCTTTAGTCTGAGAGATGTGGATTTTCTTCATCCCAAAGTTTAAGAAATAAAGCCATAGATACTTGTCAGCCACTCCCTGGTAGTCAAATAGACTAGCATGTTAGGCCCTCTAGACCTGCAGGAGACTTTTTAGCATCCCCAATTATCTCCCAGCCATAGTTCCAAGGCTCGGGATAACTGAGCCAAACTTTCCCTCCTTCTACACCTGGTCCACTCCTGCAGAACTGCCTCTGTTCTGTGTTGTTCCCTCGGCTCTCACTTCACCTCATGCTCCACAGGTGGACTGTTTTGCTTTAACCCAGAAGGCCGCGCTATCTAGACCAGCCATTACTAAACGGCCACTCAATTTCCACACACCCTTTCTGTGCCTTGAGCTGATGTTTGAATTTTTTATTATTTACTTCCCACCTGCCAACTCCTGGTCCTGTGAGTAGGTTACAAACCTGTTGATGAATACATGTTAAATATTTGGGGTCTCACACATTGCCTGAACATAGTGGCTGCTCAAAAAAAAAAGGTTAATTTTATTATATTGCTATGCCTCTCATGTTCTAATTCTAGCATACAATATAAAACGATCAATTAATTGGTAGAAAATTATAATTGTGGAGTTGTCACATATGTAACTATATATGCATGTAAGTAATATATGTATGTGCATATGTGCCATTGTTTGCTATATAGTATAAACATTTGTAGTCAATTCCTGTGCATATTGCTAAAATGAGTATAAAGTGAAATTACTATTTTCAAAATACATTTTGACTGACAGTACTATAATAGATTTCTAGAACATAAAATAGTGAGAAATTTAATTAGACATTAGAGCAAGTGTAGATTGTATAAACAGCTTTATTCTTGTTTTATTAGCTAATTGCCTTTCTTATTCTGAATAGATTGTATCTTTTGGAATTTGCTAGTTTGATTTTTTACTGTTTGGGGTCTGATGTTTTTTGTTTGTTTTCATTTGTTTGCTTGCTTGGAATAGACTCTCACTCTGCAGCTCAGACTGGCCTGTAACTCGCTATACAGCCCTTGGTAGCCCCAAATTCATGTCAGTTCTCTAAGCCTTCCAAATGCTGGGATATCAATTGTCAGCCTCCATAGCCTGACCGATTATGGTTTTTCAAGACCTATTGACTACCCCTAGTGGAGCAAAATAAACATCTAGTAAGTGTGGATTATCCAATCACTTTTAAATTTAAAAGAAAAACCCTAACATCTCTTTAGATGCGTTAAGTAGCAACTTGTAACTCTTTTCTCTAATTTTATTGGAAAATATTTTGCCTCAAAACAAAATTAGGAAACAGAAATGTGTTTCAAATCCTCCTGTAGAAACAAAATAGCAAACAGATGCAAGTGAGGAGAGAACGTGAGGAGTGAAAGGATTTACTACAAATAAATGACTTACATTTAAGATACAGACTGCATATTTTTCTTTTCTCTCTATTTTTTTTAATGTAGAAGTGTTTGCAGGTGTGTCCATTTTGTGTAACCTCTCAAATCCCTGGTGCCCACAGAGACCAGCGAAGGGTGTCAGATTCCCGGGAAGCAGGGTTACAGTGAGCTATCATGTGGTGTAGAGAGCACCGGGATCCTTTAAGAGAGTAGTCAGTACTCAATCACTGAATCATCTCACCAGCTTCTGCCTTGGTGTTGGAGACACTCATTCTGTAATCCAACAGACTCTGAACTCACAATGATCCTTCTACCTCAGCCTCCTTAGTTCTGGAATTACAGGGGTGAGCCACCATGCTTGACTTTAATACTTTTCTCCAGTCTGCCACTAAGCAAAGTGGCTTATTATTGCTACTAATAAACTAATACTATTGTGTTTATACAGGAATACCCAAAATGACATCCTGGGAGCAGGGAAATCTGCTGGTTTCTATTCAGTACAAAGGCATTATTTGGCAAAATAGTAACATCAACAATCTTAGCATTACCATGCCATGCCAGGAAAGTCTTTCAAAGCGTCTCACTTGAAGCCATTAGTCTCCCATGGGGTGTGTAAAACTGAAGTTTTAGCTTTAATAAAACTGGCTTTGTAGTCTACCCTTAATGAAGCATTACATGCATTTGATCTGTAAAGTGTCTAGAAATGTATAGTTCATTAGTATCTTTATACTTATAAACAATCTAAAATATACTTTTCATCTACTTGATCGGAAGTAAGGGTAAGTCTGCTATAAAAAGAACCACAAACCAGCCATTTTCCTCAGAGGTCTGTTGAAACCTGGGGCTAGAGGTCAAAGACTAGATGGGTGCTCTCTGCCATCCGGTGAGCTGAATGGAGAAAGAGCACTTAATAATAGAAGTGTATTTATCTGATTTAAATCACAGTGATTGATTTTCATTTAGCATGTGTCTAGTATTGTTAGCCTTGCTTGAAAAATCAATTTTAGTGTGACCCAACGGGAGAAGAGTTCCATGTATCTGTATTTATTTAGTGACAGGGACGCATTTGTGCTCTTCTGTGAACAACTATTAAAGAAAAGGAGAGCTTGTAGTTTCTGGTTTTGCCACACCCAGGAGCAAATTGTAGCCTACCAAAATGACTGTGGGAATAATCTAATACCATATATTAAATTCTCTTTCACTGAGGAAAAATCATTTAAAAATCGAGTTGTTATAAAAATAGAACACTAGCAGACAACTAGCTATATGGATCTCTTAACTCTTCA
Organism: Microtus ochrogaster; assembly: GCF_000317375.1. Lineage (NCBI taxonomy): Eukaryota > Metazoa > Chordata > Mammalia > Rodentia > Cricetidae > Microtus > Microtus ochrogaster. Next base: position 48,282,312 of record NC_022027.1, read on the forward strand.
CCCCCTTTGCTTCCTTCCATATGCAACTATTTTCAATTTATTGTAAAGCCTACCCGCAGCAGAAAGAGGCCACCATGGAGCCAGGCTCGTGGCTTTGCAGCAGTCTCTTGAGCAGATTTCAGACTAGCGTAAAGAATGCTTGCCATTTTTCAGCTTATACGTTCCGATAAAATGTTTATGTTTTTTCTTAAGCATGGTTAGCCTAGGAAATGTCTTATTGCTAAGTATATGTTGTTGTAAAAATATATTTGTTACTAGTAAGTTAGATTTTGCCAACACAGCTTCTCTTTGAAGTCTCTTTCTGAAGGGTGATAGGCAGGATCCAGAGATCCCGTCCTGAGCAAAATGGAAAGGACCTTCGTCATAGAGCTGTCTTGTATAGATTTTGATTAAAAAATAAATAAAAAGATGAGCTCATATACCCCAACATATTTGGGGGACCTTTTCAAACTCTACACATATGAAAAATCCAGAAATTAAGAAAATTGTGATACAGTGACACAAATCAATGAGCGTGTAGAAATCTCACGCCCGTGGGCTCCTGTGAAGTAGCCTTTCCAGTTGTCAACAGTGTTAGAAGCTACGTTCATTCCACCCTTAGCCAACAAGCCTCCTCTCCGACTCAAACAGGTTGTGATTCCTGCACACACTGGCTATTGATCTCTCTTCTGCCCCTGCACATTCTCTTCTCTTGGGGCACAGAATTAAAAGTACGGATGAAAGCTGCAGTGAAAGAGGTTAAATCACACACCGCTGAGTCGATTTCGGTTCAGTTATTCCTTACCCTGCAGCCTGTGAACTTCCTGTGGAATTCAATGCCACTCAGATACATCAAGTTTTATTCATTGATGCACACAAATTAAAAGCAAACTACATGTGTTACCACAGAGTAATATGCATGCACTCTGAATGCATGACAAAGGCGATGTATCAATAATGATGATGTAGTTGTCAAATTCAAAACTCAAAATTTAAAAGCATCTCTACACCTGTATAATTACCCTCATTTTAAACTGGTTTTCCAAAATATAAGGTGCACTGTAAAATGATAGCATGGAATCAAATGAGCTGGCATCTGCTTATAACCCAGGAAGCTGAGGAAGGGGGGTTGCCATACGTTCAAAGCTAGTGGGTTATAAGACAACAACAAGATATCGCAAAGCCTGAATTTGAGTCGAGGCTCAACTACTTTGCAACAGTGAGATGTTGAGGAAGGTACTAAATGGAATCTGATTAGCTTCATCTGTAAAATGGGACTGATATGATGTCTAACTCTGAGACTGTTAAGACGAAAATGAGATAACATATTAAACAACCCAAAGATGCAATGGGTGCTCATGGGCTGCTGGATGACCTGAGGTTCTAACTCCATCCTATAAAAAGAAAGGCACAAATATCCTCAAGAATACTACACCTGTTTTCTCTACACTAGTAGACAACCAATCACCCCTCAACCCAACACACATACGCCCATGCACAGATGCACACAACATTACAAATTCTGAAATTCTCAGCCTCAATGGTCTACCCAAATATTTCTAAGAAGCAAGAAAAGAGTCCTCTAAAAAACCAAGAAACATCCTAAACAAGGCTTCACAATATCCCAGGTTCATAAAGCAAAACTGGTACTATGAAAAGTACTATTTCTATCAGGAGACTTCTTTTACACAAGAATCTGCTGGTCTCAACCCAGTAGCTGCTGTCCTAAAAGCTTCATGCAATTCCACTAGTGATCCATAAAGAAAGACTAAAAATAAAATAGAACTATCAATAGAGTCTAAGCTACTCAGTGAAACACTTTGCTTGCTCACCACAATCTGAGAGGCTTCTAAGAGCACAGTCCTAACCTTTGCATTGTGTTACTGACCAATCAAAGCTTCTGTGGGCTCTTTAGAGCCTATAAATTAAAGCCTAAACTTTTGGCATCAACAGGCTTTTGCATCTGCAGTAGCTTCTACATACAGCTTAAGTAAGTGGATTAATAGAGTATTACATCTTTATATTTCTCCTACGTTGTTGAGGAATGTACTAAATTAAAAAAAGCAAAGCAAACAAAGCAAACAGCAATGCAAAGAAGAGTGACACCTCAAAGTCTAATGTATGACTCTAAATCTGCTGATAATTGATAATATCCAGTCCTCTGACTAAATCTTACTCCTGAAGTATAGGTCACTGCTATCAACTCAGGGCTCATGTGGAAAAGCTACAATAGTTCCATACATTACATATTTTGCCACTGATATATTTTTATCCAAACACATGGAAAACACAGAATATAACCCTGAAGTTTTATTTCAGAAGTTCTGAGCTTTATCTATTTTTAAAAGATGTTTCCATTGAAGATTTATAAGTCATTTTTGGCAGACAAAAATACTCATAAGTAATATAAGTAGTTACAACTTTTCATTGAAAAGCAATACAGGATACTGTTATAGACTTAAGAGTAAATAGAAGTTAATGGGAAGTAAGAAAAAGGAGGGAGACAGGATTTATTTATTTTTTGTTCGTTTTTGTTTTATCGAGACAGGGTTTCTTTGTGTAGCTTTAGTGCATGACCTGGAACTAGCTCTTGTAGAGCAGGCTGGCCTCAAACACAGAGAGATCCATCTGCTTCTGCCTCCTGAGTGCTGGGATTAAAGGCGTGCACCACCACTGCCCAGCTAGAGACAGGATTTTAAGAAGAGATGGGATAATTTGTTTTGCTTCAAATTGATCGGGATTGCATTCTATAAAAATACATAATTTGTTGTGTATCACCTAAACAAAAATTATATGTTCCTATATCTTGAATTTTGTTCTGAGAAATAAAAGTCCTTTGTTTCTTCATCTGTTTTATTCTTTCTCTCTCTCTCTCTCTCCCCCCACCGTCCCTCCGCCCCTTCCTCCCTCCCTCCCTCCCTCCTTCCCTTCTTCTCTCTGTTCCTTATTCTAGCTCTGCTTCTCATTCTTCTATGTCACTCCAGGCCTGACATCTCCCCTTCAGTGAAGTATTTTGTATTGAGGTAAACATGAAAGTAACATTATTCAGACTTATTGCTAAGCACTATCTAGAGATTTTATATGGATTTACTGTTACTTGTCCATCATTTCTGCTTGCTCACAGTAGCTGTCAAAAAGTGAAGGCCTGAACATTAACACAAGAAAATGCTTGAAAGATACAAATGAAAATATTTCTATCAGGCACTTGCATGTGTGCATGCATATATGCACACAAGCATGCATGTACTGCATGCACGCGCGCACACACACACATACACACACACACACACACCTCACTGCCTCTTCTTATAATTCTTATCTTGTAAAACAGTGTGTGATAGCAAAGTATGACAAATGAAGGGCTTAACATCAGTATTAATAACTGAGGTCTGAAATCCTTGGCAAATAATTAAGATTAATGACAGAAACCATCCCCTTTTCCCCAATGCAAAGCGTGCTTTTACCTCTTCAAATCTTCCCCATCATCCCTTCCAAGTTCATTGCGGGCTGTGAAAACAAAGGTTCTGAAACTTTGATCCTCTTATCCGCTGCTTTTTGCAGCAGAGTTAGCAGAAAAGACATGAGCAAATTTACAACCAGCAGCTCAGACAGCTGCCTTACTTAGCAGTTAATAGAAAAGGCACTAATCTAGTTAGGATCTAGGACTAGTTCATAAATCTGGATTCAGAGGACAGCTTAAGCCATCACAGGTTTTTCCAGACAGTAGGATCCAAATAGATTGTCAGCTTTCTCACCATGAAGAGCCAGTATTTCTGTAAAGTCGAACAATGAGACAGGGAGCTAACATAAGCTACATGCCAGCCAGCTGCGTGAGTGATGAGGCAATGTATGATTGACAAGAGCCGCACGGTTTGGCAGGGACTGCTATGTACCTACAAGAATGCCCATCGCTTAAAACTTTTCTTGGATCCAATAGAAAGCAAAGATCAAATACATTTTTAGAAAAAAAAATGGTGGAAATGATACTTTAAGCAAAAAAAGTCATGATCTAGTAAAGTAAATTTATAAAAATAACTAATCTTCATCTGTGCAGAATTCAACCTAGATGAAAATTATTGTGTCATACTCAAAAAATGCTTAATTTAGTTCATTATCACTTGAAATTGATCACCATGCAAAAACGACAATTCTTAGCTCCATAAAATAACATTTTTATGTACCACTATTTCCTACTGTGCCTTAATAGGTAATTATTCAAACTTGTCAAATATTAGAATTGCTTTGTCTTCATCTTCCCAACACTTTATTTCCAGGAAAGTGTAGGATAGTAAAATACAAAGTAATGATCATAGAAATACTTACACTTACAAAGTCAAGTGACATTTTTCTTGCGTATCTCTAGGATCTAACACATCACTCATTTTAATAAATTACAACAAAACTAGAAGTGACATTTGTTTACGGAATTCTGTGCATTGAGTCGAGCTCATAAATATGACAGCTAGGATACTGTACCCAGACTCAGAACGCCAAAATCTCCTTGATGCTCCTTACAGAGTCCTAAGAACTACATAGACATGGGCATGTCCACGTGTCTGTCCTTAGATGGACCTTAAAGGATAGAGCAAATGACGGAGAGAATGTTACAGCCCAAAGCGGAAAGCCTTTCTGAGTCACATGGTTAAGTCCAGTTAAACACAGATAGTGTAGGGACAACTGGGCAACCAAGTGGAAAATCATATAAGCTCTCAAATGTGCAGGTGCAAGTCAGAAGGGCGGGCAGAACTGCCTGGGAAAGATGTTCCTAATGGTGATAACAAATCACGGGGCTTCTCTGGGCTCTCCACCAGAGAAATGACCAAGGATTGGGACTTGGGGCACACCAGGGTTAGGAGCTAAGATGGGACTGAAATAAATGAAGGAAACTGCTGGAAAAAGAAAAAAAAAACCACCTTTTATTCTACAATTTTTATCAGTATGCTACATATGTAAATATGCTATATGAATATTCTACTGCAGTAATCTGCAGACTTACTAACTCTGTTAGATGATTAAATATAAATGGGATTTATTTGTGTGTCTGATTTTTCCCTTGGGAAGATTCTAAATGTACGTCATAAAATACAGCAAATTCAGAATAAATGAGAAATTATTAGTGCCATGAAATATGTTGGTAGAGCATTTATTTTAAGAAGGAAGCAGCTCTATTTTAAAAGCCCATTTCAAATATGCAATTGTTATTCAAAACTAAATATGCATAGTAACCAATCAAATTATTGAGTATAAATTTTATGTAGGTATACATATATGTCTTTAAGATATATGTATGTAAGAAAGACACATAGTTAGTATTCAGGACATTAACCAGCTTGCTAAGAAATATCATGTGAATCTAAAGTTTAGCAGAGCAAAGCCAGGCAGAAAATCCCAACAGAGACATAGAGAGAAAGTAGGAAGAGTCAGGAGATACCATGTAGCTGTCAGTGGAGACAGTCGCTATAAACTTATCTAGTAAGCCACAGCCTTGTGGCGATATGCAGAATAATAGAAATGGATTATTTTAAGATATAAAAGCTAGCCAATAATAAGCCTAAGTTATTGGCCAAGTAGTGTTGTAATTAATACAGCTTCTGTGTGATTATTTGGGTCTCTGCAGTCAGGAAATGAAAGAGCAGTCTCCGTCTACATCTGAACAGACTTGTGTTTTGAAATACATATATGCATAAACATATGCATACACAAATATATGTAACAATCAATGAAATAGAGGTCATGAATTAGGCATATGCAGAAGGGCTTGGAGGAAGGGGTGGAAAAAAGGAGAATGTAATTATAGTCTAATCTTAAAAATAAAAGAAATGCTTCTTAAAGTACTTAGCAAAGTAAACAAGACTCTGTCCCTAAAAGCATTATTTATTTAGATAACGTGTTTACGTGAGTACACATTATTTTAAGAATCCAAGGACACTTGAGCATTCTGGCACACACTTGTAATCTAGCACTCAGGAGACTGAGGCAGGAGGATTGCTGCAACTTCAAAACCTATATACAGCGAGTGTGAGCCAGCTATATAATCTGTGAAGTGATTGATTAGAGATGCATTTCTCCTTTATAACAATTATATTAAGATTAAATAAAATGAGAGAGATGGATCAGCAGATAAAAGCACTTCTGCTCTTGCAGAGGAGCCTGGTCCAGTTCCCAGCATCCACCTGATGGCTCACAACTGCCTGCGACTCTAGTCTCAGAGGATCTAACGACTTTCTTCTAGCCTCTCCAGGAGCCTGCATGTGACGCACAAACATACACACTAAGGTGCACACACATACACACATGCACATACACATACATATATAATAAACAAGTACTGTTTTTAAAAGCTTACGTACAAAGTACTCAGAACACAAAGGGAGGTGAAAATGTTAAAGAGTAACTCTGTGAGGTCATTTCTCCTCTGGGAGGGATGACTGTGTGGATGCTCTCAGGATGCTCCCATCTCAGCACACACTGAGCTTATGAAAATACTGTGTTCAGTCCTGGAACACTGAGGTCAGTTTTGGCCTTTTTCTAAACATTTTTGTTTTATGTTTGGTGTTATAATTACATTTCTCCCTTCCCTTTCAAACCCTTCCATATACCCCCTACATCTCAAATAAACAGCTTCTTCATTCATTTATTGGTATTGCATGCATACAGGTTTATTCATGTGCATTCATAAATACACCTGCTTATCCCATATATTGTTACTTGTATGCACGTTTTCAGGGCTGTCTGTCATTGGACAGGCTACTGGTGCTCTCTTCCTTGGTGAAGACCCTTCTTGCCGTATTCTTTCACTGTGCCAGCCAGAGCTTATACAAGAAGGAAAATTTATATTTCTGAAAGCAGCACATTAATCTAAAAAGAGGTGTTTATCCTAACATTATGTATAATATTATGTACGATAAAGAAAAATATTTTTCTTTATCAATTTATTAAAATGTTCAGTAAGCATCCAAATACTATTTATAGATCCTTTAAAATTCATCTTTGTTGACTCCCCATGGGAAGACTAAGGAGTGGATGCGGGTTGGGGTGAGGGGAAGGTGGGAAGAGCAAGAGGAGGGGAGGTAGTGGAAACTGGGATTGATATGTAAAAAGAAAAAAAAAGATTGTCCTAAAAAATAATAATAAAAATAAAAAAGAAAAGGTCTGAAGAGAAAAAATATTCATCTAGTTTTGTAATTTAAGCAATTGAATTTTATGTATCTTGCATCTCACTTCAGGAAACCAGAATGAATTAACACGCACCTGTTTATTACACAATTAAGAGGTGGTTTTAGTTAAGCTAAGAAATAGAACTGAAAGAGCACTCTCGATGAATGCTAATCTCCAGTGCAAGATGATGACTTTCATAAAAAGTAAATGTGTTCTGTACTACTGGATACATCTATACAACCGCAGTGCAAATGAATGCCTGTCTATACAGACCTGGAACTCTGTAGCAGTCAGTGGGGGTGCCATAACAATGGCGTGTTCCTGCCGTGGGTTGTTCTCATGGGAATTTTACCATTCAGATGTGTGCCACTCACAGGTTGTAAGCTGTAGTTAGTTGCAGTCATTAACAGTGTACATCCAGGCACCAAAAGGATTCAAGATATAGAACCATTTGATTAAGAGATCAACATCCTCACGAAAATCCACAAGAGTTCACACTGCAAACATGACAGACAACCAAAGCAGGGGATGGGAAGCCCTGATGCGGAGGCGGTGGTCAGTTTGAGGATGGAGCGGCTGAACAGTATTCAGTATCACACGATTCATGAACACCAGGCAGCTCATAGTGATCCATCAGAACACTGGAGTCACTGAAGAAGCTGTGATGCAAGAAGGGTCAGGCCTGCTTGTTTGAGCATGGGAATTCAGAAGCAGGGCTAACAGGGGCGTGGACAGGCAGGATATAAACTGAAGATGGAATTCAGTCATTGGCCTCTGCAGTTACAAAGCTCTTCGGCACCTTCGAAACGAGTTTACGCTCTTTATGATCTTGATGCCTTTTGTCTTGTTTTGCTATGAACTTTTAAAAAACTGGAGGACTGATGTTCTGTCAGAAGGGACATCAGTCATTTTTTTTTTTTTTTTTTTTTTTGGTTTTTCGAGACAGGGTTTCTCTGTGGTTTTGGAGCCTGTCCTGGAACTAGCTCTTGTAGACCAGGCTGGTCTCGAACTCACAGAGATCCGCCTGCCTCTGCCTCCCAAGTGCTGGGACATCAGTCATTTTATAGAAAGCAAAGCACATCAGGATAGTTCATAAGTGTTCTCCACTTACTAGGTCTGGCTTCGCCTAAAATGCCTCTTGTACCTGTGCGGCTTCCGTCTCTACTATCCGAAGTGACCTGACCAGTTCCAGCTTCTATTCCCAGGCCCTGCTCCATGGCTAATCCTTTGCTCCAAATCACACATTTGCATAGGCAGCTCTCACCATCTCAAGCAGGTGATCATGCAGCCAGTTTACTAGATGGTGGCATAATTCACAGGACGGCAGGCTTTATTCTCTTGCCATAGCCCGGAACTCCTTCTCCCCAGGCGGGTATTTAAACCCATCCCATTTATACACCTGTGCATGATCATGACTCTGCAACATTTTTGGTAAAAGTCAAATTGATGAAATTTCTTCCCGCTAAAAAGGGGGTCTTCTCTCTCCAAGAGAAAAAAAAAATGTCTCTTTGTTTTGGGGCACTACAGGTATGGAGTCCTTAAATAAGAAACAAACTGAAGTGAATTCAATTTCCTAGGTTTTTGTTTTACTGAATGGAAAAAAAAAAAAAACCCTCCACATTCATTTGAAAAAAGAACCTTAAATTTCCCATCTGGAGAGATAAAACTCTGAGTTCTGAACATGGAACAGCAGGGAGCAGAAGTCCATGCATTTCAGGCGTGTTCTGAGATTCTTCTGTAGGATGTGTAAGTTGTTGTCTGCCCACTGGCGGACCAGGAGCCATTTGAAGGTTAACATAACCTCGAACACTGTCAAGGAGGTCCTGGGGATTTAATTGGTTTGTGGAACAACTCCAAACTAGTTCTGTGCTTTCTTCTTTCTTTGCCTTTCCGCTTCTCAACTCTCTTGTCATAGAAAAAAAAGGAGGACGCATGGTAATGCATCATTTATAAATTACCTTGTTATTGAGGGGAAAACACACACACACACACACACACACACACACACACACACACACACACACAAAACACTGCTTTGAAAACCAAACAAACTCCTGCTGCGGACTCGGGCCTGTTTGATGGAGACCCTTCAAAAGAGTCCAGGGCGTAATGGAGGTTGTTTGTGCAGAGACTTCGATCTGTACCTGCTGTCCCCTGTCACTCCCTGGAAACTTGGCGGCAGATGTTGCAGCGGTAAGTTGTCTCTGAAGTGGCTCTCTGTCCTGTCCCCCCACCGCCGTGGAGTCAAACTGCATTAGATCTCCTATTTGTGCCTCCGGCAAGTTTGGGAGCGCAGCTGTGTCCACCCCGCTCCTACCTTTGGAGTTTCAGGCCTCCAGGCAGCGTGCGCAAGACCAAAACGGTCCTGCCGCTCTCAACTACCTCGGCTGACAATCGGGCCGCCGCGGCCGCCAGCAGATGTCGGGACAACCTGCTAGCGCGCACCTGGCCGCCAAACCCGCGACTCCCAGGACCTGCCGCCCGCATCAAAGCCCGCGCTCGCCCGCAGCCGCGCGCTGGGAGCCCGCCCGCCCCCGCGGCCGCTTTGATAAAGCTCGCACCGACTTGAGCCTCCGCATCAAGGACTTCAGGGCGCTCAGAGCTCAGCCCGGCAGCCCCGCGGCCTCTGCGCCCCAGCACAGCTTCGGCTCCAAATGCGCCAGGAAGGGCTCGCTGCCCCACCTGCGGGACTCCCTGGCAACTTCAGTTCTGTGGTCGCGGGTTTGTTTATTAGACTGAGCTCTCGGGAGGCAGAATCTGCGGGAAACTGTTCCTACATAAATGACAAGGCTGTTTTCCAAAGCACAGAACAAGCTGCTGGGTAGGCAGGGGTTGTGTTCCTTGGAGCCATTAGTCAGGCCCTGCGAACAATTGTGCTTTATTAGCTGTCATGCGGCTTAAAGTCAGCCTTCTCCTCCACCTTCAGAGGATGTGACTGTCTGGTATCCAGACCCGCGGGGGGGAGGGGGGGATATTATTTATGCCCTGACAATGTAAACGAACACCCCCATCTAAAAATCTGGCGTTTCAGAGCCTTCATAATACCTAAAATGAGCGAGTTATTTTACAATCACACTCTGACACTTCTGTACCAACACGAACACTACATAAAGAGCACAAAGCAAAGTAAATGTTCTGTCTGCATATATGAATGCATACCAAAAAAAATGTGATGGACACAGGAGACACAGGAAAATCAAATTACTAATGAAACTAATTTACATTTTGACAAATTTCAAAAATTTTTAGAGGAATTGACCTTAATATCAAATAACATTTATTTCAATGAGTTACTTGATATTATAGTCAAACTATCTCAATAGGAATTTAACATGTGTCTCTGTTCTGACAACACATTATTTAACAGACTTTCTAATATTTAATGCAACACTTCACTGGAAAGTAAATCTTTAGAGCAAGCTGATAATTGGATGTAAATGGAGATCTTGTACACATAAATACAGTTCATATTTATATGAAGCATATATTCATAATTTAGAGTTTAATGGTTAATCCGGTTTAACCAAGTATTGGTGAATTTTAGGAGAATAAATCTTGCAAATACCCAAACTTCTTCACAATATTTAAAACAGCATATGAGGTTTTAGGAAGAAAACTGGAATCTCCCGCCCCATCAATGTCTCACTATTCACTCAATATTAATCCTTAATAAGACAGAAATTACTAAACAGATGAATATATAACCTGGTGAAGAGCACACTCAGATTAGGCCTGAAAATAATGGTAAGCAAAATGCAGTATAAAGTCTAGAGTGTTCAAGAGGAAGAAGAGTTACACAGAGCTCCAGAAACAGAACTCGAGCCCACATCTGAATTTAAACAAGACACGAATTTCCATCAAAAGGAAGTTTCTATGGAGAATCTGCCAGCGCCTGGTAATGGAAGAGTCTGCTTCTGAGAACACAGCTCTCTCTGCCAGTGGTCCTATCAGACAGCACTGACATCATGTTAGGAAGTTCAACAATATTTCTCAAGTTGTCTATCCTACGTGTCTGAACTCAGATATTCCTGAAATGTTCCTAAGGGCTAGATGTAAAAATTTTAAATTTTAAATTCTTCTAAACTCTTAAGCATCATGCTAAAACCACCTAATACTAAATACACTTTATCTCGACTTCACAACATAAACACTAATTTGACTGATTGCTTCATAGTTTCAAAGAGTAGCGTGCCAGCCCTAAGTGAAGCCAAAGTCCTCTGAGGCAGATGCGTATGGTGTTTACTTCTTCAGAGGAGAGGAAAGGCCAAGCTCACACCATGAAAGCAGCCTAGCAGCCTGAACAGCACCGCGTCTCTCAACCAAAGCCATCGCTGCTGAATTTGAGGAGACTTTGAACAGTTTCTCCAAAATTGTTACATGAGGAAATGGAGCAGGTATTAGAAAAGATAGTAAAAACAATAATTCTAAACGTATTTTTAAAGTAAGAGCTTTAAACGGACGCCCTTGGTGAGAAAAACGCATAAATACAACACATCTCTAAGTATGTGGACCTAAATATCACCACCTCAGACTTCTTCGGGGCTTCAGGCTTTAAGGATGCCTTGACATATTTCAGAGACTAGACTGTGACAATGACATGCTTGTACTGAAGACAGCGGTTCTGGGGTTATTTTCCCTAGATCTCAATGCTACTAAATGTGAGAAAAAAAGACTTCAGACGCTAATTCCCAGTCTGTTTCTTCCCAAACAAAGAAACTCAGAACACTTGGTCTTCAAAGTCAGCGGGCATGCTTATGGTGTTAGTTAATTCATTATCTGGAAAGGCACTGCTTTGCAAGTGGCTTGCAAATGTGTTGCAGAAACAAAATTTAACAGCCACCCCATGTAACAAGAGCGTGCACTGGTCAGTATCAATTCCATCCTGCATGGCAACAGGAAGTTTTAAATTATTTTCATTAATTTTTCCCTACTTTCATCATCTGTGCACCCCCCATCAAAAGATCCCCATACACAAACCTCATCTCCTTCCTGGGGTCTCATCAAGGACACTCGGTCATATTGCTTCATGATCAAAGCCCAGAGTGCATCCAGACGACCCTAAAGAGATATTAGATTTGTGAAATTGGGTAGATTAGTTTCATTAATCAATTAAGCAAGTTAGTCTATACAAAAACCTGGAAGCTCTTATGCTAAGAAAGTAAGCTGCTGCTAGAGCCGAAAATGAGTATGTGTTATTGGATCTGCCTTGGTCTTCCTCGTGGGACAGGTGAGACAAAAAAGCTACGTCCCTGTTAGGTTTAAGCTATGTCACCCAAGATGCAGGCACATACCTTAATTGGCGTGTACCATTTTGTCTGAGGGGCCTGGTGTGTGGATTTGGGCCGAGGCGGTCTTGGTGGGACGGGTATCTCTTCTTCGGGGATCATCACCACGGCATTTTTCGCCTTCTCTAACCTTGCACCTTCCTCGGTGGATCCTTTATCACCCCAGCGGACCTTGAAGATGAAGGAGACACCTCTGTCAGACAGAAGGCCCCAGAGGAGCAAGCACCTAGGAGGCCCCCAGGCCAGTGTAAGAAGATGAATGGGTATATTGACTTCTAGTTCCTTTTCTTCTGAATTTTAATGGGTTCCCAACTACTCATGATTGGCTTGTGTGTATGTGAAAGTGTATATGTATGCATGTTCATGTGTGTTTGAGTTCATATGTGTGTGGAGGCCAGAGGTCAGCTTCAGATGTTATGCCTCTGGGGCCCTCCATCATGTGTTCTGAGATAAGGTCACTCACGGGGACAGGGAGCCAGTCCATTAGAATAAGCTGGCTGGGCAGGACAGTCCAGGGATCTTCCTCAACACTCTTTATTATATTAACATTATGACCCAAATACAATATAAGCATTTGTAAAATATGATGTCACTTAAGTCTGGCGTAATGATTTCTCCATCATTTCGAATAGACAATTTGTGGTATATATAGATAATGCAAGACTGTGCAGTTCAATTCTACTTTCAGATATATAAGATGATAATGGTAGCATTTATTCAGTGTGTTCCTGTGTATTCAATCCATACAAAAATGCAAAGAAGCTGGTATTATTATGTGTTTCCCCTCCAGATGACAGAACTATGGCACAGGTTAAAAAAAATGTTCCCAAAGTCACAAAAGGAGCATCCAGGCAGGGTATGGATTTGGACATAAGCAAAAAGAGATGATTGAATAAGGTTTACACAATTCTGAACTGTATAAATTTATCTCACATATAAGAAATTAATCTTTTTAAAATTTTCACATTTGACTGATTCAGGAAGTATGAATTTCCATTGACAACCTTTCACTTTCCAAAACAGCTTTCTGTCTTCAGTTCTTTTGCTCATCTGAATATAGCCATGTGATAAGCAAATTCTTAACTGAGAGGCAGGGATTGGAAAGGGTTCTGGTTTTAGGGGGAAAAAAAGCACAGACCATTAGCGAATCCCACTAGTTTTAGATAATTTTCTTCTCTGGGAACTGGTCATATTGACAAACCGTGAGGACTGGGGTTATTGTTTTCTTTACTTTTCAGTAAACAGAAATTAAGAGCCAAGTTGTATCCTGACAATGTAGGAATAGGAAGTGGTCTTTGCAGAAGGACTTTACCCAGACAGGATCAGGGGGAGCATCTCAGGACATCACCCTGATAAACAAGCAGCATGCATGGAGAGAAGCAAAGACCAGTCCAGTGTGTGCTACAATACAGCATTGCATCATCTCAGTGAAAGAAAAAGTTTAAAGTCCCTGACCTGAATGTTTAGCAGGAAGATAGATGGTTACTTTTCATGGAAAGAACTATGCAAGCTTTTTGATAAAGCCACTTAGTTTTACACACACACACACACACACACACACAATTTTAGAATAGTTTTCAATTTCAAGTGGACCCTGCTGAGTCATTAAAGTATATCTGTATATTTCAATGTGATCAGTGGCTAGAATGTTCTTTGTGGGGTCATTAAATTTGTTTTAAAGGAAGAAAGAAAAAAGAGAGAGAGAGAAAGAATTACCTTTTTTTTTTTTTTTTCAGATCGCAGTCTTGGCCTAGATAAGCTAACACTTAGAATGAAACCTTTAGACAAAGCTAACTGAATTTAAAACTCTAAAACCAGTACACATTTCTTGCAGTGGACACATCTCAATTTTAGGGAACAAAACAAAACAAAAGAGAAGAATAGTTTAGAAAACTCATGGATGCTACAACTCAGAGAAGTAATTCAGAGTAGAGCAGTAAGTAGATACAACTCAGATCCATTCAGAAAGGGTAGGTTTTAACACAAATAAATAGCTCCTTTGCCTTCACTGTTAAAACCGCCGAGGTCTTGATAATTAGATTCAAATATCATTGGAACCATTCTCAGATTTAAAAAAAAAAAAGGTGAAAGATGGTTGGACGGGAGTTCTAATCCAGCATGGCATTCCCGGGCTTTGATGATTACACACATGGCCTGCAGTCATGGAGGCCTAAGAAGATTAATAAGTTTGCTGTCTTCGTTTTGTGAAATAGCTTCTGGGTTATCATCAACCTTCGCCAAACACAAGTCTCAGTTAATCTCAAGGACTAAGACTAGAAGACACCCTGTAGAAGTTTCCAGCAACTCTACAAAAAAATTCAAAGTGTGTACGTGTGTGTGTGTGTGTGTGTGTGTGTGTGTGTAAATTTTCACGTTTTTAAGTTGATCACAGTGAGATGCCCTAAGAGGAAAGAAGAAAGCACAAAAATAGATTGCTAAAGAAAGTCTAACCAGAGTTTTCTTATTATGGGGAAACAGTAGGTAACTACAAGCCTCAGAGCTGAATGCCTCCAATCCCACTTGGCTTTCATTATCAACAATGAGTTTCATAATTTCTAGAGCATATTGGGAAAATTCATAGTCCATATAATAAAGGAGCAATTTCAAAATTTTTAAGTCTGTTTCACAAGAAATTGGCAGGAACACCCATGTGAAGTTATTAGTTATTGTAGTGGATCTGATGTGATAGCAGCTGTTATTAAAAGCTCTGCTCCGGCTTTCTGCAAACTCCACTAGAGGACAGTTTAAATACATATTCGAATTCAACGAGATTTGCAAAATCCGGGGAAAAGAAAGTATCCACTGTGACCTGATCTAACTTCAGCTCTGAAGGTTTGTTCTCCAGCCCTGATGACCTCAGAACTTCTGTAATTCATTGACTCTCGGCAGCTCAAGCACTGTGCAGGTTTGAAGAGGCGTGCTCATCAAAATACTATGCATGATTTCTCCTTCCCGTTCTAATTCACCATAGAGACATTTTAATAATGCTTAATTCTCAGCTCAGCTTTACTGTGTGTCTTTATATACTGAATTTCTTCTTTATAAATAGCTATGCTTTCTTTGCCATTTTAAAATCCATTATCTTCCCATTTGCCATCATATCCATAAAGTATTCTAGCAATGTGGTCAAAAGTTTTCAAGATTAATGGAAACAGACTCAATGGAGGTTGACTCATTCTATTTCAAAAATTTTCCTCTACTAAGAAGGAAGAGCAGGAGGTGCAAGTTTACATCTGGATTTTGAGAACTCTTGAAGTTTGAACTGCAGGCTTCTGGGAACATACATGTGCTTTTTTTGAGCATAGAGAAATAGTGCAGTTTGGATATGGAATGCTCTCTAGGGCCCCAGGTACTAAAGTCTTAGTGACAGCAACTGTAAAGAGCGGTACCCAGAAGCAGGTCTAAGAGTTAGACCTTTGCAGATTGCACATCTAGGGGGTGACAGCAAGATGTTCTTTGTCTTGTTTACTCCCACCTGTCCATGGTAAGCAGCATGACACAGACCCAAACCAAGAAGGCTTACAAACCACAGGTTAACTCCCGAAGCCGAAATAAAATTCTGGTTTTGTAAGTTGGTTTCTCTGACTGATACATAAAATCACATTTCTTTTTAGCCAGGATCCTTTCATGAGTTTATGTTGCTTTTTTCCTTAGACTAGTGGATTAACAAAAATTAGTTCAACATAATAAATGATATGTATTATTAACTAGAAGAGTTGGTGAGTACTAAGTAAAAACTGTTGAAAATTTAAAATGTGCCTCTTCTGTATTTGTGATAAAGTCATATCCTGTTGAATATTTCAAAAATTATATGTCAAACAATAAGTAACTGTTGGGCCTTTTCAAAGAAGAGCATTGTTGCAACTATGAGAGATTGGCATTCTTAAAGTTGATGCTCCATGGGGTAATTTTTTTTCCAAAACAGTAGGGAAACCCAAGCCTATTTTTTTTTTCCTTAGTGTTCAGAAATCCTCTCAATGCGCCCTTTGACTGATGGAGCCTGCTGTTCTGCAGCTCTGACATGGCTAGGGTGACTCCACAGAGAACAAATGTGCCCAGAGAAAACCCAGGGCTGACTAATGAAGGGTGAGATTAAAAGAAGCACTGTGTCAGTGGCTCAGTAACCCTATAAGTACACATTTGAGATTAGCACTCCATTTCTTTAGGGGACCAACCTCCATTCTTTTAATGCCTCCAACTCCTCGACCACCATAATAGGAAGCGTCCACAGTCGGCCATTTCTTGTTGGGCAAAGGCTCTTCTTCCTCTTCCTATGGAGATACAGTTTTTAAAAGTGGATTTAATCAGTTTCTGAAAAATGTCCTTTGGTCAGAGCTTCATCACACTGAAATATTTTAAATAATTCCATTGTTTTGAGGGAATGTAAAAATGATATTTGAAGTATATGGGAGCATTTATAATGACATACATCAATTTCAAGTGCAGTTCTACAAGAGATTCAGACTCCTCCCCTTCACCAAATTCCCCTACATCCCACTTAGGCCAAAAGAAGTTGTTTATTTTAACTGTGAGTATTGTGTATCGAAATCAAGTATGTTCGTCAATTCAAAATGAAAAAGATTATTCTACTTATGGTAACACTTCAACAATTACTTCATATGTCAATATATATGTACTCTTGAAGGGTGAAATTTATATTAAAGAAGCTTTAAGAATGAATGCATACTACCAGTATATTCCTTACTTTATGTTGCTAGTATGATGCTAGCTGACAGAGTAATAAAATAGCAAATTATCACTTTGAAGAAAGTAATGGCATCTTCGAACTGCCAGCTTGGACATTTCAACAATTTTAGATAAGTGTCATCAGAACTATTAATATATCTTTATTTATAAAATATATTTAATCTCTATGGACTTTTGATCCTGTAGCCAGTCTACCATTGAAGGGCTCATTCCTCTACTCCATGAAAGAAATCACAAGATTAAAAAGTAGCAGTAGGTTTTCACAAAGTAAACAGTACTTAGCTATCATATGAATAGAGTTGGTATAATTTCAAAATGATATTTACAAATGAAAATAAAACAACTGCTTTTCACTTTATTAGGTAATCACTTACCTCCTTTGGTGCAGAAGGTGGTGGGGGAGGATCCTTGATAACCTGTCCCAAAATAAAACAGAATAAAATGTAAAAATTTCCATAACATATGAAAAAGTAATAAAGTATAAAAAAAACAATGACTACTCTGACAACTCCAGAGATGAAGGATTAAGATTTAAAGCAAAACCATAGTCAAATGAAGCTGACTTAAGGTTAAAAATTGTGTATCCCCTTTATTAAAAGGAATACTTTGAATCTTGAATACCCAATGAAACCACAGCTATCAGCATTTCACTCTGTAAGATCAAAGCCAACCTCACCGTTTTTCCCAATGTTCTTTTCTAGTAGTTCGCTCTTACCAGATGCACACTACAAATGCTGGCATAACCTATAATGTCTCTTTGTTCTAAATAATTCTCCAATCATTTTAGGCATTTTTTTTCTCTTCCCCCCTTTCCCTCCCCTGCCATGAATCTCTGTCTTCTCAAAGAAGATGACAATTCCTGTGGTGTTTACAGATCCTTCTCCCTTCTTCCCCAACATTCACAGAGTTCTTTGCTTTCATTTTTATCTTAACTTTAAAAAACTTTCCTTGCCAGTGTCAATACATGTCTCTCAAGTTCACTGCGGTCACTCTGTGTTTCCACTATTCAACAGGGAGGGACGGATATAAAACATAATTTCAAGTTTGACAGGCAGGAGAGAAAGGGGGAGGTTGGGAGGAGAGAAAGATGAAAGAACTGGGAAGTGGAAAGAAAATGAGGAAGAAAAGGGAAGGAAGGAAGAAGGGAAACAGGAGAGAGGGGGGAAAAGAGGATAACCACAGAAAAGAAAGATTTGCAAGGTCCACGCAAACAAAACTTCAATGTTCTAAAAATTCTCTACTTTCAGTGGTTCCAATTGTGTCTAGACTACAGCAATAGAGAAATTTACTATTTCATAAAGCATTTGACTGGCAAAGAACTCATCATTTCAAAGGTTTTTTCCCAATATAAAGCCAAAGACTCTCTCTCTAGCAGTTTCCAGTCTTTAGCCCTGGTCCTGGAGTCTGGAAAACATGAGTTTGCATGCATTTGCGCGTGCACACATGCAGGCGCATGCATGTACACACACACACACACACACACACACACACACACACACTTTTTCTTCCTAATGAAGATAAATTTCTTGTTTTGGAGCCTCCAATAATTACTATGTTTCTATTGAGGTCATATTTGTGAGCTAAAGATTAATCCACTTTTTTAATAAACTGGTTATGAGTTATCTGGGTTATTATTTTAGTTGTTTATTTGTTCAATTTTTAGTATATATTCATTAATCAATATCCTAACTATAGTTTACTTAACCCAAAATAATATTATTATATGTAGTTCAGCAATTAAACTCAATGGTGTTTGGACAAAGCAGTTGGGACCTCATGATTTCCTGCCTCGTCTTGGCGTTCCAACTGATGGGCTTCAAAAAAGAACGAACAAGGTTGGTAGCAGATAATGGTGAGCGTGGTAGAGAAAAACTGGAAAAGAATCGGTGTGGTAGATTTGATCAGAACGTATCATACAAATGTATGAAATGCTCAGAAAATAAAAGCCCAAAAAGGAAAATATTAACACTAATATACATGCTATTGATAGTCTATCATTATAGTTTTCACCAGTGGTTACATTTAATCCTTGAGGCAAAAATTAAACAACTAGCTTCTCTCAGTATCTTTAGAGAGCCTATATTTTAACTTGGGTAATCGGGTCAATATTCTTCTAATAGAAGCTTAATCAACCATTCCCCCTCATCAAAATGGACTCAAAGTTCCAAAGCACACAGTCCAAATCCAAAAAACTGCTGAATTTTATTTTACGGACTTTGGAATTCATGTCTCCTTTATATCCTGCAAGTGTTCTTTAGGGTGCTCTCACTAGAGAAAGATCATAATATGCCCTTCTATTTTGCTGAGTCTAAAATATCTGAGATCACTTTCATTTTGTAACAAAATTTCACATTTACTCTTCAAACATGTACATCTTGCACAGATAAATGAATATATATGTATGTATGTATGTATGTATATATATATATATATGTAATCTCTAGCATTCTCCCCTCATAGCTCCTCCTTTTTAGTTCATACTGACCATCTATGTGTGTGCTAATAGAGGAATATTAAATTTCAGCTTAAGATCCTTCTGTGAGGAGGCAGAAAGGGGCTCAGGAGTTGAGAGCAGTTACTGCTCTTGCAGAAACCCCAGCTGCATTTGCCAGAACCTGCATGGTAGCTCACAACCACAGGTAACTCTGGTTCCAGGGGAGCCAATGCCCTCTTTTTGACCCCTGTGGACTCCTGTGTGCATGTGGCATATAAACAAACACTTAGGCACACACGCGCGCGCGCACTCGCACACACACACACACACACATAAAATAAATAAATACATGCTTAAAATCTTTATGCAGTCACTTCTATCAAACTCACACAGGACAAGGAGTACCTTCGCATGTTTTCATTTTACTGGAAAGCCTCTACTTAACATAATCTATAACGCTAAGATACCAATCCTCTTTGGGTACATCTACATGACCCACCTATTCTGTTGTCATTGCAAGTCTCAGTGGGGGAGAGCATCAGTTTCCACAAAGCTCTGCCTCAAAGTTCTCTCTACATCTGTCTAGCTCCAACAAGATCGATGATCCCCCTACTTCCTTCAGATATATGGACCATCAGTATTTTAGGTCATGATCACGCTCTAAGTGAGTAGGCAAAATGCTGATAAAAATGTGAAAATGATGCAGCGAGATTTCCATGATGTAAGAGTGTTGCTAATTTCAGTGGAAATAGTTATCAGCTTTCTCTGCCAACCAATGAATCCGGAAAATTAGTGAACTTGACAGCAACTGGCAAGACATAAGAGCATCCCAGTTTTCTATATCTGGGAAGTAAATTTGATTAATTTTTGGTCCTCTCTAACATGAAAAGCCTAATAATATAATAAAATTTCATGTTATAATCTTTCCCATAGGTTTTTCATTTCTATGACTTTTCACAATTCCATATGGGTGTATGTGTGCCTGTGCCTTGTATTCATAACACTCCAGAAAAGAACATTTTAGAGGTATTTTTTCAATTAATATGAAACTAATTATGTGCATGACCTATTATAAATTTAAATATATTTCGAAGTCTAGAGGTATGCATGGTTAACAATAAAAATAAATCCTTCATGTTCTGCCTTAATCAAATGCCAGGCTACCGAATTAAGAGACACAACATCCATCACAACAGTGACAGGAACCCCTAGGACAGAACCCAGAACTGGGCTAGGACTGTGTTCAGCTTCCTAACAGTAACCGTCCTTCATTTGTGTTGCCATATGGTAGACACTCTGGCCTCTTTTATTTTCATATCCTTGTAAGACTGCTATGTTGATGTCCATTTTAAGCAAGGAAAAAAGAATTCCAACAACCTCTAACCACGCTTCACCAAGTACATACAATGACAGAATTAAAATCAGAATTAAAATTCAAACTCATCACTTAGAACATTTACTTCCAAACCCTGAGTTCAATTCCATTACATTTGGAGACCTTAAAATAAATATCAAACTGCTAACGGAAAGTCTGTGAAAGGTCAGTTGTTTGCCAAGTGATTGTTTTGTTGGGGTGGATGGGGGAATGGAATCATAGGTGATAGAGAACAAGAACGCATTAGCGTGAAGTATGTAAAGGAAGTATGTATGTTGAGGTGGGGCTTATACCACTGCAGAGGAGCATTGCACATCCGCTGTTATTCCCAGCATCACTCACTTAGAAATTTCAGGACAGGAAATAAACCAGTCTTCCTCTTATATATAAAAATATTACTATACACGTTACCTCGTAGTCTCATAAGTAACAAGAAGAAAAGAAAAGAATATGATTCTACCTGTGCCTAAAATCAGAAAAAGGTGGGAGTCTATCTGGAAGCAGCATGTCTGCATGCCTGCATGCCAGTAAAATTAGTTTGTGGGGAGAAGGGAACTTAGTGTTGTCCAAGTGCATTAAAAATAACAGTCACAAGAATCTTGTTCTTACGTTAAATAGTGAAAGAGCACATTCACTCCAGAGAAGGGTGTATTCATGTGCACCATATTTCATGAGAATTTGCAGGTTTTCAAAGGCATAATATTGCCTAGTTGCCAGGACTTTTTCCACTTAGCCTCCTTCAGCTTTGTATTGAAAATTCTGGAAAACACTTTCACCACTTTATGGACCATATGGAGAGTTTGAGTCTTCTCCAATTTTTTTTTTCCGTTTGTTATTATCATCATCGGGGTGGGAGGGAAAATTACATCTCATCGGCTTAGCTGCTAGAACCAAGATTTCAGTTTGGAGGAGAGCCGATTTCTTAAAAATTAAAAAAAAAAAAAAAAGAGAGAGAGAAGAGAAGAGAAAGAAAGTTAGCTGCTTCAAACAGTCCTTTTGATCTGCTCATTAACACGTTTGAAATGCTCCAGTGATGTGGGCATTCTTTGCATTAGAAAATGTCAGCAGTGGAGCCTGCAGCCAGCTCGATGCAATCATATTTTCTGATAGAAAAAAAGTGGAAGAACTGTCAACATTGCACTGCTTTGGATCACACACACACACACACACACACACACACACACACACACACACACACACACGGATACAGTATAATGACTGTCGATAGTAGTATTTCAGACATAATTTTTACCAGTAACTAAAAGAAAACCATCTAACAACCACAAGCCCACAGACAGTGGGGGAAACGCTCTGTTTACGGAAAGTTTTAAAATCCATGTGGGTCTTCCTTTCATTTTCTCTTTTCTCCTTGACAAACGTAGGGATTAAGCGCAGCGCCTTTCTTCTGGAGTGCAAAGCCCTAAATTCCCTTAGATTTGTACTCGCAAAGTCCTTTTCCAAATTCCACAATTGGAAACAGAAAATACAGCCCAGTTATCTTGCCCTTCCTTCCCTTCCCTTCCTAGCCAGTTCAACCATATTCAGGGAATGTTACCTTGAACAAATAAGCAAAAAGTCAGAAATGTGTGCAATAAATACAAGGGCAAATGGGGCAAGGGAAGAACAGTATAAAACTGTATCCTGACAGGAGTTAAAGACATTGCTGTCGTAGGTCAGGACAAACCTGGTACCCTGAGTCCTAAATGATGGTGGAAAATATCACCATGGAAGCAATACATCCAAGCATCTATCATACTGTATTTCAACGAGGCAACCAAACATAAATCATTTTAATTAATGGTGCAAGGAAGGCATATTAAAATTTAAATTACTTCTGTTTTATTGGGCATTCCCCCCCAAAATCGGGCCTCTCTGAAATTAATTCAATAAAGGTACCAGGAACACTCCTCAACAATAAAATCAAGTGCAGAGTAGAAGCATTATTACTATGTAAAGGGAACAGCGCAGCTGTTGCTTGCTAAGAATTGTTCGACAGAGCTCTGGTTGGAAGCGTCACCATGAACCTTACCTTATGAGCAAACTGGGCTTTTTTTTTTAAGAAAGGCAACTTTGAAGTTACTTTCTAATTTAAGATTCACAACGTCTTTCTGTAACGTGCAAAATGCACTAAAGACACAACACACTTGGCTGTGCCTCCCTGAGGATGGAGACTTTGGCTAAGGACACTGAAGCAGCATGAACGTTCATCGGCCCCAGCATAATTCACAATATTTGCAGCTGTGTACCCCACTCATGGACAGCAGTCCAGAAATCCTCTGTTTGCCACCTCATGAGCCTTACATCTGTAATTGTGGAGAGTGTCTGGCTACCCCAAACAAGGCGATTATGTGGCTGTCATTTCTACTGTCCCATTTAGTCAAACAAATCTCCTACGGACACAGTGTCTCCTCTAAGCTAAACAGTAATGAAAACAACTATGTTTTCTGGTATCTTATTCATAACTCAACACATAAGAAGCTTTCTTTAACCCTCTTTGTCTACCTTCTTTTAATCAAAGGCAAGGGAGAAGGAGATGCCTGTGTCCTTGTTAAGAAAAGGCAGTTGCTGTGAAGGATGTAAGAACTCTCGACGAGCAGCATCAGCCTTAAACAGGAGGCAGGGGATGACTTCCCACCAGAAAACCTTCCCCTGGCAGAGCAGTTCACAAACACTGAACGATCAACAGATATCTAGCGGTAGGTTCTGTCCATTCAGCTTCTTTTTTTTTAATATTTATTTATTTACTTATTATGTATGTATACAATATTCTGTTTGTGTGTATGCCTGCAGGACAGAAGAGGGCACCAGACCTCATTACAGATGGTTGTGAGCCACCATGTGGCTGCTGGGAATTGAACTCAGGACCTTTGAAAGAGCAGGCAATGCTTCTTAACCACTGAGCCATCTCTCCATTCAGCTTCTTGTAAGAGCTCTCTTGGTAAAGGTACTGCAGGATTGCGCCTCCAGGTTATCTTTGCTTCTGTTTCTGATTCCGTGTGAAAGCCAGGCACACAGAGGATACAGTTTGCAGGGTTTTCAGTCATAGTCACCTCTCTCTTTCATCCCTACAAAGCGTTCCTTACAAAGCATGGCAGGACAGGAAATAAAAAAGTGAACAGTCACAATAAGACTGTCTTGAGTGGCCAGTCCACAACAGGCACTTTCGACCTGACTTTGGTATCCTATGCCTTGCTGTAGCAGCCTGGTGCATCTACAGAACCTCTCTCATATTAACTATGCAAAATTCAAATGTGTGGGATTTTGAGTACATGAACAATATTAACACAAAATTATAGTTATAAATATATTGCACTGAAAATCTGATTATACTTCAGATTTTTATTACAATTAAGGAATTTGATTCTGAGAACCACAGCCATACAATAGGCAGACTTTGGAGAATCCTGAGGAAGAGGGGGAGGAAGAATTGTTGGAGTCAGAGGGCTCAAGGACATCATAGGAAAACACACAGAATCAATTAACCTGGGCTCATAGGGGTTCACAGAGACTGAACCATGGAGCCTACATGGGATTGACCTCGTTCTTCTGCACATATTGGTGTAGGAGGTCCTTCTGTTTGTGTGTTGCTTTCATTGGTTGAATAAAGATATTGCCTTGGCCTTTTGATAGGGCAGCCCTCTGATAGGTGGGGAAGGCAGGACAGAATTCTGGGAGGAAGAAAGCAGAGACAGGAAGACGCCATGAATCTCTGGCCCAAGACAGATGTAGGTTAGAATCTTTCCCGGTAAGCCACGACCTCTTAGTGATATACAGATTATTAGAAATGGGTTAAACTAATATGGGAGAGTTAGCCAATAAGAGGCTAGAAATAAAGGGCCAAGCAGTAATTTAATTAATACAATTTCTGTGTGGTTATTTCGGGGGTTAAGCTAGCTGGGTGGCGGGACACAGACTGCTCCTCCTCCTACTACAACATATATTGCAGTTGTATAGCTTGGTCTTCTCGTGGGGCTCCTAAGAGTAGGAGCAGGGGCTGCCTCTGTTACCTGTTTTTGGGACCCTTTCCTCCTACTGGGTTGCCTTTTTCAACTTTAACGGGAGAGGAGATGTCTACTCTTCCAGCAACTTGATATACCATGGCTCGCGGGAGAGATGCCCATGGGAGAGCTGCCCTTTTCTGAAGAGAAAGGAGGAGGAATGGATGTGGGGTGAGAGGAAAGGGAGGTTGGGAGGGAGACTGAGGAGAGAGGAGGGAGGGAAACTATGATTGACCTTATAATTATAAATAATTACCTTATCTATTTACTAATATAAAAAAAGAAGTGTGATTCTTTGGGTCTACAAAATGTGTCATTTCTATTTTGTATGCATTTATAAGGGACACTTTTCAGGGAAAATGAAAGAACCAGGTACCCTGGGTAACAAATCCCTTTGAGCACAATGTTTTCACAGCCAGCGGAACTTCTGCAACAATGAGCAAGAGCCCGCTCTGTTTTAAAGCTGATTGTGGGAGACACAGACAGCATGTGTCTCAGTGTTGGAGTTGAGGTAGTTCAGGAAGACGCCCCAATGAATATCTGTATGTTGTTCGTTTCTTTGTTTACATCACTGGGAAGATTTTCAACGAGTAACACAATGCCTGCCTGTTTTCACAAACTTTCTGAGCTATACTAGAGGGTAGATTTTTAAAGAAATAATGATGCTAAATGCTCGCTTAGGTATATTTTTACTCTCACATCACCAAAAAAAGTACTACTTCACACTGTGCGTTTTCACCAGGACCAGTATAAACTAGTTTAGAAGTGATGCTCCTGGATTTCATTTGTTCCTTGAGTCCTGGGATGAGGCTGGTACAGCTCTCCGGGTACATCCTAGTTTCACAGAGATAGTATGTAGCTAACCATACTGGGGACTGCTGTTCTCTGCAGGGCAAAACACCAGTCCCTAGCTTTCAGGAAGGCCAACAGCTGCACACCTGCATCTGAATGAAACCATGCTGGACACTTCTTACAAAGAGTAGCAACCTGGGGAACCTGTCAGATAATGCAAGCAATCCACGTGTCTAGCATATTTCTAAGAATTATAATCTCAGTCTGTTTTCATCTCTCTCTGAGACAGTAAGTCAGTCCCATTTGGTACATGAAGTCTTATGCATTACAAACCAAAACCTGGTTATTCTATTTTATTCAATTTTATTACACTTATCTAGTTATTTTTGTATCATAATGCGAATAAGTAGGTCAGAGAACAACCTTTGGGAGCCAGTTGTGTCTTTCCACACTGTGGGTCACTGATATTGAACCCAGATCAACAGGCTTGGCGGCAAGTGCCTTCACCCCTGAGCCATCTCTCATGCCTTCTCAAAATCAATAACCCTAACCAGTCATTTCCAACTTGGGAATATCAGAATGAGTCTATAAATATAATTATTTTCTTATTGTTGCAACAACAACAACAACAACAAAATCTTCAAAACCCTGTGACTCAAAACAAAGAGATTTGTTTTTATTCACGTCTCAAGTCAGGAGTCTGAATTAGGTCTCATGAGGTTAAGGGTCTACTGTTGGCCAACCGCTTCCTTCTAGAGGCCATGGTGGGACCACTCCCTGCCTTCCCGGCATCTCCCCACACCAACATCCCTTGTCATGAGGTCTGCACCATTCCGGTCTTGCTTCCATTGCACCACCTTCTCCCTTTCTGTGGTCCAGTTTCCCTCCTAAGAATTATGGTTATGTGTAGATCCCTTCTAAACTATTCAAGATGATCTATCGCAAGAGACTAAATCATTCAGTTCTCAAAGACCCTCGAATCTCTCCACTTCCCATTCTCGGGTGAACGCAAACTTTCTAGAAGTCATAGGAAACCCTTCTGCGTGAGGGTCTTCCACACTAGGTCTCAGCTCAGCACTTTTTAAAGCACACCACAAAGTAAACACACACACACACACACACACACACACACACACACACACACACACACCTGAAAGGTCCTTCATTAATTACATATTTTCTTTATGTTTGAAAACATACACTCAGTCAGGCTCCTCTGAAAAAATGTTCTTTATGGCTATTGGGTACTGAGAGACCTTCGTCTACACTTCTAGTTCACCTTTCCTTGTTTCTATATCGGCATACGAAATTCCGTATCATATTGTAAGCATGTATGAGTCTCCAGTTCCTAATACAGTAACTGCCACCTTCCGCATGATCAAAACCTATCTGCCAAAGGGTAAACAAAGGGCTTTGACTGCGCCTTGCCCCAGCTTTTGAACCCCCTCTAGAACACACTTGTTACAGCTCACTTCCACCTGGGTGTGACTCCAGTTCACATTCAGGGCTTGCTGCTTTCCAGTCTGTGCTTCTAAGAATAAAGCGGAAGTGGCTGCCTCCGTCAAACAAACTGCAGAACTAATGAGTGATCGATCGTGCTCATTTTGAAGCTAGGGAGTCTTTGTGAAATCCTATAACAACTAGAGGGACTTCTCAATGCCTTGCATAAACATAATTCCATCATTTATTATCTGCAAAGCCTCGGGTCAGAGTGGACCTGTTCTTTCCAGCTCGGACCTCCTCCTTAATATCCAAGATTATAGTCTACATTTCAGAAAACGTAACAACTTCCTAAAAAGGGTCATTTCATTTCTTTTTCATGTGTCTTTAAGGGAGCAAGCACACACTTTGACACTTTTGCACCCTGTGACCAAGAGTAAATGAAATTATAAATTAATGAAGGGAGAAAATTTGCCACCGTAAAATTTAAATTAAAAATTCAAGGAGCACAAATCACATTAGGGCACCTTTTTTGCTTTTTAATTTGAGACTCAAGAATGCCATCCACCTCCCCCCATAGCCATATCTAAGATAATCAAGATTATACCAGGAATCTGTTTGAGCATAAGCTACTGTGGCACCTTGATGAGTTAGTTCGGCAGAGACAGGGAGAGTGTCATCTCTGCGGCTGTCCTAGCTAATGCTGTACTTCCTCTGTGGGCCAGCTACCCTGAGATAAAGGATGGGGAGACTACCTCACGGCAGCAGACTGTGGTGCCTCTCATAAGGGATGGAGATGGAAAACAAAGCCAGGCCTGATATCCTGGGAAGCTGAAATCAGGTAACAAAGGGGAAGGGGAAGGGAAAGGAAGGGGACAGTCTACTGTGTCATATTAAACACTCCCAGGAGATGGAGGTAGCGTTGCTTCCATGAGCAACACTCTCAACACAAGTAATAGGAACACCCTGAAAGATTTTTCTGGGATAATCTTTTCTCTAAACTCTAGATAAAAGGGGATTAAATAAAATATGCTAATGTATATAAGTTATGCACTATCACGTAGGAGGCTGAATAATACCTCTATAAAGATGTCTGTGACTTAATTTTGGTACTGTGAATAAAGTACTTTACATGGTAAAGGGATTTTGGAGGTGTGATGATTAACAACCCTGAGATGGAAGATGATCCTGTAGTATCCAAATGGGCCCAATTGGGATATATAGGTCTGTAACACTGGCAGCCGTCCCCACTTGGATTCTGTCACAGGGATATGTACAGATGATCAAGGAGATACGACACAGCGGTACTGGCGCTGGGGATGGATAAAAGAGGTCACATGGCAAGAAATAAGGGTGGCCTCTTCAAACTGGAAATGACAGACTCTGGCCCTGAGCTTCAGAAAAGTGTGTATCCCATTGCCTCCCCTGGCCCAGGTGAACCCAGTGAAGCCCATGTAGAGGCTGTGGTAAAGTAATCATTAGATTAAAATATGTGGAGCTTTTACAAGTCAAGCAGGTGGTAACTCAGGAGCTCAGCAACAGGGAACCCCACCCCACTACCTACACTTTCTCTCTGGCTTCCTTCAAACAGGAAGACAGCATAAACCGAAGCTGCTCGTCTGTCTCTAAAGTGTTTGACCGACAGCCTAACTTCTGCACTGGACTTAGCGCTAAAATATGTTCCAGCTGGGAGGTAAAAACAAAAACCCACCTCATGCCAGTGGATCCTTGAAGAAATACACTCAGGCTCTTTTGAAACAGCTGCCAAAGCACAGCTCTCACCACACCAGCAGAACCCGGCATCCATGTATCCAAACTTTTCTTGAATTTGAGTGAAAATAACTTCCATCCCAACGGTCCCCCAACCTCTCAACACACCTGGTCCCAGAAACCTGAGTTCTGAAGTGCCTCTGATGTGAGTTTTATGCTCGAGAGCGGTATAGGTGTTTTCTAGAATTGACTGTATGTAAAATAATTGAAATTCAAGTTGCTAATTAAAGCTGTACTGCTGCTGGGCCCCATGGCATCTGTCCACACGCCGGGCCTTACTTTGTATCTTACTGCTTTAGAACACGAACAAGAGCAGAGTTGAAAGTTCTTACCACTTTACAGCAAAGGGGCCAAAACCACCACATCAAGGCGATACCCAAGAGCAGCAACAACACCAAAATCACTATGATGGCTGCGATCCCATTAGACTGTGGAAGGAAAAACAAACAAAAAAAGAGTAAGTTTAAGGTCAAATACCAGATGCTATTTTTTCTACTAAGGAAGCACACACTAGGCAGGAAAAAAAATGAGCACAAAAGGCAAACTTATGTTAGATTCCTTTAAGTTTTACTAATTCCTTTTTATCTCACTTAATGTATACCTGCTATGTTAAGATGGTCAATAATGCAACGTCTTCCAACGTCCTACAGATGGATTAAAATCGGTCTTAAAAGACTGTGAGAACCACAACCTTTGAGGATTAAACTAATGTTGCTTTGGGGACTTTTGTGCTTAGGCAATAATTATGTTGGTTCAAGCTCAATTTTGTCCAGACAGAATTTCCCCAGGTTTTATGACAATACAACAACGATTACTTTACATACTTGGAGGGTGAAGAGGGGACAAAACACTGGTCAGTAGGAAAAACACAACGGCTGCTTCTAAGTACGCCTAGGTGGAAATGCAGCTTGATGAGTCCTTACTACCTGTGACTTCCAGTCATGGTTCACATGAGACCCAGGCAAGACCTTCACTGTCTGACTGCAAAGCTCCTCCATCCTTCAGGCACCTGCTCTGGGCTCTGCCTGCAACCTTCACTGTAATGACCTCTGCTCCATCCAGTAGGAACCCCGCCTAGGATTCCATTGCTACTAAGTGGACTGCGTGACAAATTTAGGCAGAATTCCTGTAGATTTTATATGTAGCCTTTTTACAATGGAATTAATTATGAGCTTTGGGAAATTTAATTCTATTTTTCTATCATACTGTACGTCTCCTGGGAAATCAAAGGCTGTTTCCAATCAGCTTACCACTTGACACTGACACTCCTTGCTTAATGTTTATAAACTATGTACCAAGAAAGTGAACTCGAAATTAGTAAGACGCCACATGGCACACATAACAAAAGAAACACAGACACTTTCACTTTTTCAGTGGATTTAGAGGAAACTAGTGCCTCTGCCAAAGCCAGCTACTCTGGATTCCCAGGGAAACTGTTTCAGTTGGTTGTCTTTGCGGGTTTTGTTTGTTTTAAAAGAGAAAGAGCACAGAGAAGAAAAATAAAGATAAAAAAAATATTTTATACAGATTTTAGACCAACATCTAAATACCGTCTTCTTGAAGCTATCAGAAGACAATCAGAGTGTAGATCAGGAAAATACAGGAAGCTCTTCCTCCTTCCTCATAAGCCACAGAAACGAATGATGCCACCCCACAGGCACAGTTACAATTAAGTACAAAATCAGACAAACAGGAACAACCAGAAAAAGCATGTCCCAGAAGCATACTGGGAAACTATAGCATACACCAGAGAAAAGACACTGCCGTGTCTTGTTGAGATAATCCCCACTCCCACCTAGGCCCAGCAGCTCACAGAAAGACCCTGTGTGATTGTGCTATTCAGTGCCACAGAGAGCTCTGTGAGCATCTGATTCCCAGTTAGCATTTACACTGTTTCCACAAAAGAGAAAATGCAACTAGTGGCCCGGAATCTGCTAGAACTGACTGGCTAGTTTGCTATTTCTTTGCATGTGTAATGAGCAAGAAACTCACAGACCTTTTCTGGGTATGGGAATATTACATAGACGGGCATTTAAAATCCTTCATTTTTTCCCTCAAAATTAACTGTCTCTATCAGTAATTGTGACAAAATTCCACGCAAGAGAAATAGATGGTTAGTGTGATGGTCCTGGCATCATAAATGATCCCAAAGACTGTTCAAAACTTCAAGCTAGAGTACCTATGTTCTGAAGAACTGTGAAGTTCACTCTCCTCTGTTTCAGGCAAGCATGATGGAAGCAGGGTCAGAGGAAGTAAGGATTTAAAGCTACCCAACCTTGCTGTGTTTGTCTGTCTGTCCTCATCACAGACACTGGCTCAGTGCATTGTATAGGATTCCCAGCTTTCCTGTTTCCTTTGTTGTTCTCAGAGCATGGAGCGGTCAGTGAGGAAAAGGAAATCATTTCATTGTTCACATAACTTCCTAGATAGAGTAAGGAGAAGCCAAGCATGGAAACACAGTCCTAGGAACAGACAGCATGGTGCAGACCTAGAAGCCAAATGAACAAGAGGATGAAGCCAGGTCTAGACACTCCTAGATCTGAGTCATGATCACAAAACCAAAAGTTTCTCACTTTTACTCAGACATGCTCTCCTTAAGCAGACCTCCAGCTGAAAACTCCTCATAGATATTCAACATGAATGCCATTTCTTTTAAATTCAATATATATGACAGAAATCTAAAAATATTCTTCCATTCATCTATACTGTTTGTACTTGATGAGCTACGCACTACTGTATACTGGACTATATGGGTGCCAAGGCCACACATGAGCCACATCCTCGTGTAGCCCATGGGTGACAGAGAGGAAGCTTGAACAGATACTGAAAAAGGTAAGGAACGAGGAAGGAAATCTCAAGTCCCTACAGTAGCTCACACAGTTTCAATCATCCGGCACCTCCCACCACTGATTCTTCTGCACCAAGACCCCTATTTTCCCGGCCTGTCTCCACTCTCTTTAGGAACTGTCCCACCTCAGGCTCTGCCCCATGCTGCCCATCTGCACAGAACTTTCTTATCACACACGGTCTTCAGAAGTCACTCCCTCATCTCCCAGGCTTTGACTCAGATGTCACCTCAGTGAGAATCATCTCGACCCCTATTTAAGGTCTAATATTTCCACTTCCAACTGATGCCCACATCTGACATGACCGATATTCTTTTTTTTTTTTTTTTTGAACATTTTCTTCTTCAACAATCTCCAGTAACATAACTCTCCAGAGAACTCACCAGGCTGGGATGAAATGGCCTTACAGACCTCTGAGTGCCAGGTGAGTCATCTGGCCTAAGAGCCCCTACACGTGGAGCTAGTTCTTAGCGATAAGACAGAAACAAAGACCTGTCTTCCTGCCTACCAGGAAGAAAGATTTCTTAAGTGGCAGGGAGGGGAAAAGAAGAGGAAGAAGCAGTCCCTCGCCTTGGGGGAAAGGAGAGCTTGAGCAAGCAGGATAGTCAAGATGGGGGAAGGACAGAAAGGGAGAGAGAAAAACATGCTATCTGACGGATGGAGCCATTATGGGGCTATGAAGAAACCTGGCACTAGAGAAATCCCCAGGAATCCACAAAAAAGACCCCAGCTAAGGCCCTAAGCAGTTGTGGAGACGGTGCCTGAACTGGCCTTGCCCTGTAGTCAGATTGATGACATCTTAAATGTCATCATAGAACCTTCATCCATGGAAGCAGATGCAGAGATCCACAGTGGAGCAATGGACTGAGCTTGAAAAGTCCAATTGAAGAGAGGGAAGAGAGCTAATACAGGCACAGGGGTCAAGACCATGATAGGGATACCCACTGACACAGCTCACCTGAGGTAATGGGAGCCCACCCACTCTTGCCTGACAGCAGAAGAGCCAGCATGGGACCAAACTAGTCCCTCTGAATGTGGGTGACATTGTATGACTGGAGCAGACTGTGAGGCCACTAAGAGTGGGACCAGGATTTATTCCTACTGCTTGTACTGGCTTTTTGGAGCCCATTCTTTTTTGATAGATACCTTGCTCAGCCTGGATATACTGGAGGAGGGCCTTGGTACTGCCTTAGGGCAATGTGCTAGACTTTGATGACTTCCCAGGGGAAGCCTTGCCCTCTCTGAGGAGTGAAAGGGAGGTAGAGGGAGCGGAAGGAGGGCAGAGAGTGGGATTTGGAATTGATATATAAAATGAGAAGAAATGGTTTTATAAAACATTAATTAATTGATTAATTAAAAAAGAAGGGGAAGAAGATGTAGAAAGTGACATTTCAGGGGGCTAAACCCTAAGCAAACTAACTACACAACACAAATATCTGTAACCTCCATCAGCAACATCCCGTGAGAGCAGAAAACCAAAAATTACAACATCCGCAAAGCCTATTAGTTGCAAAGAAAAAAGAAAAAAAAAACCCTATTTACAAAACAGAAAGAAATGTTAACTAAAATTATTCAGAGAGTTCAAAGTGCTGAAAAGCCCACGTGGATGCTTATTTTTCCCTACAACAATGTCATATAGTGAAAAACAGATATTTATGCAGAGGCAGCATTTCGTGTCTCCTGGATTAATAGATAAAACTACATTAAAAACCATGATTTGAGACAATATTAAGCTTGCTATTTTGGTCTTTTAGAGAAGAAAAAGAGAGGGTTTTTTGGTTTTTCTTTATTTTATTGTGTGTGTGTGTTCATACAAAATAATAGCCATGTAGGAAACCTATTTTAGAGCATCCTGTTTCCATGTTCAACAGTCTAATATCAAAACTTTCTGTCAATATACAAAATTAACTACAGCAAAAGAAAATCCTGTCTCTAAATACTATATTTTAAATGATGCAAATAAGCCTCAACTGGAATACAGTTTCAAAGTCAACTGTTACCAAACCCTCAGAGGCAGATTTCTTCCTTATATCACGAAGCACACACAGCATCTCTGTGGACAAAATGATGGTGTCACCTATTAAGATGCACTAATAATTTCAAAACCTGATCAGCCACTTAGATACTAAATTCTAATCTTCATAATAAAAAATAATTTCCATATTTAATCTCCTAAAAGGAATGCATCATTTCTATTCTCTTACCTTATGCTGATCTAAAGTATGGCTTTGAGGGATTTGAGAAGTATAGAAATCTAATGTATAGCACCTTAGAAATCCTTTTAAAAAGATCAAAAAAGAAAAACTTAAATTCTATGCAAATGTGTCCTTGTCCTGTGGTTACTCTTGGTTTGTGCCTTCCCTAAACAGTAGAGCAACTCCCTTGGTTATTATCTCGTGATAAACGTCTTCTAAAGGCAATTAGCTTTGTACTCACACATTCCGTAGCTGTGACTGTTAAGGATCTTGAGATGGCAGACTTCCCATCATTAAAGCTGATGGAAACTTCAAGAGTTCTACAAAAAGAGTGAAGAAACAATCATTAAAAGTCAACTAGGCGATGTTGACTACTTAATCTTTTCCACAGCTCTTTAAAGCAATCAGTACGTTTTCACAGTTTTACAGCTGGGGTTCAGGAAACTAAATGCTAATTGCTTTAGTAAAAAGTACTGAATCTTGGGTTCTACCTGATTATGAACCCTTTCCATCACACCACTGAAGTCATGGTGCCTTCCCTCAACATGGTAACTTGGCTCAGATCCACACAGGGCTAGGACCACAGAGAAAGACAATTCTGCTGAAGTCAAGCTAAGATCTTATTCAATACTCTTATTAACACTATTCCTTATAACATGCCCACTTCAAGAAAAAAAAAACTCTTTAAAAGAAGAAAAAAGTTTAGTTAAAACAAGAAAAGAAGGGAACTTTTGAATTTAACTGAATTTTTGCACTATTTGAAAATAGAATGCCAAATGGCCTATTTTGTTTTAAGTTAAACCAAATCCCTTATTCTGCAGAACTTGGTGTTTCGTTTTGTCTTCATGACTAAGCATAACAGAATCCAAAACAAGCTTTCCTAATTCCTAGTTCTCGTACATGAATGTGTGCAGTCATATGACAGGGCAGACATAGTTCTATTTGGGGAGAAGATAGTTTTTATTTATACTAATATATTCTTGTCAGGATAATCTCATCCCTTCCACTTTAAAAAGTCAGTAGCAACTGGCTGGAGTTGTTTGTGATCCAGCACTTTAGAGGCCAGCAGAAACATTTACAGTTTTAGTGCTTACTAAAGTGAAATAAGAACCACAGTATAAAAATTGAAAATGAACACTCCTTCCTGCAGAAGAAACACACGCTGAGAACTTAGTTACACAAAATGACTGTGTATCCACAAGCAACATTCTAGTATAACATGACCAGTGGTGAGTTCAATAGAAACAAGTCTACACAGATATGAAAACCTACCAGAAGTTTCTTTTTATATATGGTCTTCACAGAAACAATAAAGTGCCCATATTGGTAGCAAGATCCAGACAGTACAGTTGATAACAGCACTAGTAAATTTAGTTCTTCCTATTAGGCCAAAACATTAATTCATCCATTTAATTCTCACAGTAGGCCACTGGCACTATTTCCATTCTGCAAGTCAAGAAACTGAAGTTTCAAAAGGTACCCTCCCCACCAGAAGGTCGGACCAGTCTGACTTTGTAATTCAGGAACCTTCACCTCGCTAGCATACCCTCTTAGTTCTCCACATGCATTTTTGAGACTTATATTTAAATTTATCTCATACACATTAGACAAGAATGACTTTTCCAGATTGTTTGATGATAATATTTTTGTGGTTAACTACAGCTCATTTTTCTAAAACAGGGTATTTATTCTTGAATATATATTTTTGAATGTTTATAGTTTTTGGAAAAGAATTTCAAAAGTGTTGCAAACATGAAAAACACAGTTGCTTATGCTTTTGAATTCCGTTGTTCCTTTAGAGAGGTCCTTAAATTCCTGGTATAGTATGGCATTGTGATAAACCCAATGACTGCCCCAAGCACAAAGGTAGCTAAAGGCCACCCTCCATTCTAAAGTCAATACTTGGAGCTTTGTTTGTCCTAAGACCGCAGTGTATATAGTAATTGGTTTCAGTCATATTTTATGTTCTTTCTCTTAATTGCAATGCATTGCTTACTCCTATCCCTATGTAACTCCTACTTCTGGCTAGACTGATTCCAATAACGGAGTACAGATTCTCAGTTATGAGATCTAATGATGGGCTGGAGCATATTAAGTAAATACTGTGCTAATATCAATCACTCATTCTTTTACTAGTTAAAACAACCAAAACCTTTAAATTGACTAAGATATCACTAATAATTGCTATAGAAGAAGCACAGCCAAACTAGGATTTGTTTAATATGACTGTAATAACAAAACCAGTCCCAGTGTCACCAAATGGAAGATACACAAGACTTCACAATGGAGTGTGACTGGTATTATATGAAATAGTCATGAGCACAGATGTTCCATAGGACCATGGAGGAGAACAGATAATTCATTCTTGGAGTGAACAAAATGACAACGGTTTCCTGAAGAGAGTCACATAAAAGACACATCCTGAAGAATGATCAGGAGTTCGAAAGTAAGATAAAAAAAAATTGAATCTCTGTAGATGAAGAACCTGACAGGCTGAAAGGCGAGAGAGCGGACCGTCCAGGAAACAACTGTATTTGCCAGAAAGACAGTACTAGAGAGCGGGCAGGCAGCTGTGGGATGAAAATGAGAGCACCAGGGATGGCTGCAAGGTTTCCAGAATTCTAGCTCCAGGAATCTGGAAATAGTCTGAAAAGGTAATGGTGATGTTCTTAAAAACATAGTGATAATTGTGTTTTACAAATGCCATTCTTGTTGATATTACTAAGAATAGGGCATGCATCTGAAGAATGTATTTCTAGAGTACAAAGACCAATTACAACAGTCCGAGTCTGTTTCAGATGAAATCCAAAGGGTAACGGAACTAAAATGGTGGCAAGATGGACTTAAAAAAAATGAGAAGATGAGAGCTCTTAAACCATAGTTAAAAGGTCATAGATATTCACAGGATGTAGGAAGCAAGGAAGAAAGAAAGAAGGTGATTTTGATGTTCCTCTGTTATAAGTTGGCTGCAAAGTCTTGTTGTAGGGAACAAAGGAAAAGGACCAAACTTGAGCTCTTTGTAGCTTCCAAGTTTAACGTACCTATAGGAAAGTCAGGTGGACATTGTAAGTGGATTATGGGAATTAGAACTACAGGGGAAGGTGGGATCTTGCCTGGAGATTTGGAGCTGGTCTGGCTGGAGAGAAAGGAAGCCTTTGAGAAAATGATTTTATAGGTCAGAAATACAGCCATGATGAGAAAAGACAGCTAAGAACTTCAAGGAACAGAAGAACCCTGGGGTAACATCTGAAGAGAGCTGTAAAACATAAAGTCCAGAGAGTGTGGAGACAGTCTAGGAGTGCACGTAATGCAGGCGATGCAGGAACACAAGGCTGTAAACACGATGTACCCGACTCTTGGCCATAAAGGAACTAGAGCTTAGTACTTCTTCTAGACTTCCTAAAGAGCTGTTGGCACCGCCCTTGAAACAGTTTTTCAAATGTAAAAAGACAAAAGTAACTTTTACAATGTATCACAAGACAAAGCGTTTTTTAAAGCATATTTTCATGACCCCTAGCACTCAATTAATGGCTGATAAAGCTAAATTCAAGCACACTAAATTCTTCTGCAAGAGAAATTACTAAATCATCTTCTGGCATACTATGGACTAAATAAAATCAATTTGTCCTCATAGTCACAGTGCCTTAACACACCTGCAGATACCTGAGTGTTCCAAAACAGGAGGAGAAGGGGACTCCGCGCTACCCGTGAAAGCTACTCTGATCTGAGAAGTGCCACACTTCATGTCAATCCACAGAAACCTACTTGAAATGTGTGGACTTGCTGCCAACTTTATAGATAAATATATATTCTGTAAAAGATTTCTATGATCCATTAAAGAGAATTTTTTTTATTGAAAAGAAAAAAAAATTCCGCCTCCTCCCAGTCTCCCATTTCCCTCCCCCTCCTCCCACCCTTCTCCCCCTCCCCCCACTCCTCTCCCCCTCCCTCTCCAGTCCTAAGAGCAGTCAGGGTTCCCTGCCCTGTGGAAAGTCCAAGGTCCTCCCCCCTCCATCCAGGTCTAGGAAGGTGAACATCCAAACTGGTTAGGCTCCCACAAAGCCAGAACATGAAGTAGGATCAAAGAGAATTTTTAAAACATAAATGAAACTGTTAAAGGCAATTGCTAGAAGCACTAAATAATTTACTTCCAATTTGCACACACTGAAAATTAAACTGGCAACCACTTAAAAAGTTATTAGAATTGTGTTAACTTCGGATATCTGAAAGCAAGCACTACTATCTAATGTTCTGCAGAGCATTCCTTGAGGTTAAGCTTTATGAATGATAAAGGTTTTAATTTGAAAGAGAGGTTTCAGATCTGTGAGTAGATCAAAGAAGCCACTTTTATTTGTGGGTACAGAGGTGAATGACTGTTCTATCTAAATGTGTTATTTAAAGATATTAAAGGAATTTTTAGTTAAATAATTTCTTTCTATGTTATCATGACATGTATATATCACCAAAACAAACACTACAGCCAGCAAGATTGACAGCTTCCAGAAGTCAGGGCATAGTCAGAGCTCTACAGAAATCCTATCGAACGGCTCTGTCAATGCCTCCAGTATTGCACTAGCACCAACTCCCTCTTAATAAGTTGGTGAATTTTGGTAAAATACAAAAAAAATTGGAAAATAATAACACCCTTTAAGTCTTTTCATAGAAGCTACACGTGCAGACGTCAGAGATATCACATTCATCATCTTCCAGCTGTGAGCACACTCACTTAGTCATTCTAGGTTGTGAAAGATCTGCCTTACAACATACTAAAACGTGGTTCTCTTTGGATGCTGTTCTTTCTTTCTTCTTAGTTTGAAACAAGAAAGAGTGAGTCAGATCCTTCCTGCGACAGCTCTTCTGATGCTTGGTGAAGCCACATGTTCATCACATGGGATGAAGCCACATGTCTATCACACGGGAATCACGCCTCTTCCCAGTCTTGGAAGCATTTGATTTAACAGTCCCACATTGTTGGCCAGCCATACACATGTTCAAAATAAACATTGTTCCTCTTAAATGACAGTGTCTATAACTGTTTCAGATGCTTGGGAAAGAGTGCTGACTAAGAGACTATGACATGCTGCTTGGTATAATCAGAAAACAGTATTTAAAAAAATGTTGCATGTTTTATACTGGGAGAGGGTTAGAGTAACAAAGCAGGTCCTCAACTTTCACTGATTTCATTAAGATCCTCATGGTTATAATCCAAATAAAGGCATAATTGATGGCCTGGTATCCAGGATTGCAAATTAAATTATCAAGTCTCATTCCTTAAAAGAAAGAACAGATTGAATCAATAATGTTTGTATCACCTGCTGCCAACACAAAGAATCTAGGGACTGCACAGATATGGATATACACACACATATGTGGGTATGTTTCTGCAAAAGAAAGAAAAACTTGGCAAAAAGCAAAATTCAGTCAACGAAGAAAAAAGTAAATGGAATTAGTCAGTTGGATGCCAAAGTAAATTAGACTCACTATTGAAAAATAACAATGTTCAGAAAAAATATTTTTAATCAGTTATCAAGTCTAGCCCTTATTGCAACTCACCCTCACCGAACATTCCAGATTTCTCATAGCAGGTTCTTGAAAAGACCCATATCCACCACCTCTAATTCCACCTACTCTCTTGGTGGTTTCCCACGCTGCCTTTAAAAAGAACTAATGCTATCACTTTCGTCTGGTTTAGATATTTATCTCCTATTTGCCAGAAGATTCTAGCTGATGTTTCTGAAAGCACATTTAACTATACCATATGCCTCCTTACGTCGTCCCTATCGAGCAAGCTGTAGATTGAGGCTCTTCTCTGCTCCGTTCTGTTTTTCTTTCTTCACAATGTGTTTATGTATGTTTACCCGAGTTGTCTCTGCTCTTTTCGTCAAATTACAGGTTTGCTATCTCAAACACTGGAGAGCAGCTGTGCTATTGTCATTGTCTCACAGAGCAAGGGTCAGAGAACCAGCTCTGTATTGCAAATGTGTGCCACGACTCCCCCGCATACCTAGAGACTGCTACCCTGGAAGGGAGACCAATCAAAGAACTCGCAGGAGGCCAGTCTAAACTCAAAGGAGGCAGCTTGCCACAAGTGAGCATCTGATACACATAAACTAAATAATCTACCAAAATTTTTGCTAAGACGATTTTCGTAAGTAGACAAAGTTGTGAAAGGAAACGGTGTCCACTGAGAAGAGTAGGAAAAGCCCAGCTACTTCCACGCTTGCTTTCTTTCTCATAGCCTACGAATTTGTTCATCTTAACCAAAAATCTGTATCAAGTAAATTTAGTAGACTTTGATCTCTTTCAAAGCAAGTTGTTCAAAGCTCCACACTAGGCCTGCTTAGTTCCTCCTAGACAGGACCTGCACAGATAGTTTTTTAATGTCTTTGTTTTGAAACTTGTTTATTAATTAAGTTTGCTAGTTTACAGCTTCATCCTTACATATAATCCATCCTGATGGTGCCCATCTCAACTCTCCCCACACACCTCAGCCCTACAAATCCCTTTGCCACATTCAAGTCTTTGTAACATTTGTTACTTCAAAACATCAGTACTTGAATGTAAGACGTCTCAGCTATTCTAATGCAAGTGCTTAGTCCCGCCTCCCAGTAAACATCCACCTTAGCCCTCATTTAAATCAAAATCCACAACCACCTTCAAAAACTACAACAGGAAGATGAGAGAAGAGCTAATGGGGCCAACTAATGAGCGGAGGCATGTGTCTCTGGGCCAGCTCTGAGACCACGCATCTGCCTGTCTAGGGCTCCTTCTCCAGAGCATTGTTAATTATTTAGGTGAGAGAACAGGGGGACCCATCGCCACATCTGTCACCTTCACAGTGAAGCCTTCCTTCGCTCACAGGCCAGATGTGTTTATCTGAAACACAGACTAACTAGCTGTTTAATGGGGTTGAATCCTTAGCCAAGAGGCAATTAGGCAAACATATTAAGCATCAGTCTCCTTACAAGGCTACACTGTTTCAGTTTTGCTGGTTTTGATTTAAACTCAGAAGAATTAGTCACCTGCAGAAAATATCTGAAGAGAAGTCAAGGCAAAGGAAACAGTCTAAATTCTGTGAAGCTTACTAAGCAGAGCAAATGGTGATGCCTCCCAAAACGGGAAATAATCACAATGTTCCCGAAAAGTGCCACCACGATTTACTAGAATCTGATGCCAAAGTAAAATAAAATGGTTCAAAAGCAATTCTTTCAGATGGATCTCCATCCCCGAACATTCTGTCCCTATGAGTAAAATACTAATAGCAAAAACTAAATAAATGATGGCTTTTCACAACCAATATTTATCATTATGTATGTAATTTTTAAAATCGTGCATCTGAAGTATTTTTCCTATCTGCAAAGCTTGAAAGGATGTCAGTAGTGGCTACAGTACACTATTCAAGGAGAGAGAAAAAAAACTTAGGCCTAGGAGCCTGCTGCAAGTTTGATCCCTGAGAGCCACAAGAGGGAAGGAAAGCTAAAAGCTGTTCTGTGACTTCCCCGTATACCGTGGCAGGTGCACAGGACTGGCCTG
The DNA here is from genome assembly GCF_000317375.1 of Microtus ochrogaster. Classification (NCBI taxonomy): domain Eukaryota; kingdom Metazoa; phylum Chordata; class Mammalia; order Rodentia; family Cricetidae; genus Microtus; species Microtus ochrogaster. The sequence goes on from NC_022027.1 coordinate 48,323,824, forward strand.
CACGGCACACCCACACATACAGTGATAAGCAAAAGTCAAAGTATCTTTGTAAAGTTTAACTAATGCCTGGCATATTTTAAATGTATCTATAAATATAAATTGCACGCCATTTCATTTTATAATTGTATGAGAGAATAATTGAAGTGTCCTCTTTAGTCATTCACTTATTTAAAAGTTTCATAAATTTCTGTCTTTGTCAATGGTACTTAATGCTAAAATAAAATTCTGACCATTTTTTTAATCCCTGTCCCTCCATAAGAAATCAAATGACCTCTTTTAACTCTTTATTTTTATTGGTAAACAAAACTATCTGAGAAAAATGTAATAGCCTTTCAACCATCAAATGCTTGGTGAATTAACACTAAAATTTACTAATTATTAATAATTAAATTGCTGTGGGAAAATGGTCTGTACCGTCACTGGTATTTTAAATAAACACTGTTTGGCCAGTGGCCAGGCAGGAAGTAGAGGTGGGGTGACCAGGCAGGAAGTAGAAGTGGGGCAATGAGAATTCTGGAAAGAGGGAAGTTTCAGTCTGCAGTCGTCACCCAGCCACAGAGAGAGTCAGACAAAGAGCAAGCAAGCTATGACTACCTTGCCAAAAAAGGTACCAAGCCACGTGGCTAACACAGACAAATATTATGGGCTAATATAAGTTATAAGAATTAATAAGAAGCCTGAGCTAATAGGCCAACCAGTTTATGATTAGTGTATACCTCCGTATGATTCTTTAGGACTGAACGAATGTGAGAACTGGGTAGGACACAAACCTCTGTCAACATTCAATTCCTAATAATTTACTGAGTGGTGAGCACTGGGTAAACGCAAGGGAGTCTACAAGAAACAAGACTCAGTAGCATTTGTTTTAACAGAAAGGAGATGCAATAAATATAAGGGCTTGGGAGAAAAATCATAACATGTAAAGGGAATAAGGAGGTCACTTAATGAGAAAGAGTACCTAGGAAGGGTTTTTACTTTATCGAGAAGGTGGCATTTGAACAAGACTTAAGGAGATAAGAAAACACCATGCCAAGAAGAGGGACCAGCAAGTGGAACAGCACTGATGGAAGTGTAAGCTGATGTGTTAAGAGATATGAGAAAGGGTACTGTGGCCATAGCAGAGCAAAGAAGCAACAAAGAGATGAGGTCTGAGGAAGGGAGGGTCTGGTTCCTTAGGAGAACACCGCCAACTCTGCTTGTGTGGGTGAGGAAGATAATCCCAATAATCCTCCCTGAAGGGATGACACAGCCTATCTATTTCAATAGGGTCCCTGAAGTCGAGGGTAGCAAGAGAGAGGCAAACAGAGGGATGAATGGCAGCACTAGAGGACATGACTTTGCCTAGCGTGACAGTAGTGGAGGTTGTGAGCTGAGAAGCTTCGTTTCGGGAGTAAGTGCCAGGTGAGTTCACTGAAGAGTGGAGCATAAACTAGGAACAAAGCAATGATGATTCAAAAAGTTTTTTACCTGAATGACAAAAAAAACAACAACAACAACAAACAAGGATGTTATAGCCAATAAAAAGACTAAAGTATAACTTAAGACTGGGACATTCCAAGTTCTAGTAAACAGATCCAAACTCCAGTGGTTTTTCATGGCTAATAAAACAAAATCACTGAGTTCTACACACTTGGAGTAAGATGATGCCAAGAAAAACTAAAACTACCAGAAAGTCCGATTCAGTCATAGGCAGGTCGTCATTGACACTAGACTATCACACAGAACACAGACAAAATTTAATAATAGTCTTACTTCTGAAGTTGTATGGTATAGCCCATTCCATTTTTTTAAAAAAATATAAAACTGGTACAACTTGATTTGATTTGCATGACCAGAGTGATGTTCAATAACTTCCAAATACAGTGAGTGCTGACATTTTCACAAAAGCCAAGTACTCAAGCTGACTGCAAAATACAAAAACTATTCTCTTTGATTCCGTGGAAGGAAACATAATCTTCAAAGTGTGAACACTAATTTTGAATTGAGATTTTAGCTTTTGGTGTTTAATAATTTTATGCTCTGTGAAAAGATGAACATTAAGTAATTCTATCCGTCGGATCAGCATTCTGAACTATTGCAGTCATTGCTATCAAATAGAGAACATCTCAACCTTATATAGTTATTTGATGCATATTGAGGTGCATGAGAAAAAAATCAGATAGAAATACTAAGTTACTATAAAAATTGCTTGTGCATTGACAATTCAAATAAAAGTCCTTCTTCTGAACTAAAAATTTCTGATTTTAACCAGTTATCATGAGGGTTTACAAACACACACACACACACACACAAATAATGAGTATAGGATTAACAGAAATGGGAAATAAATTAAGATAGAAATTAATGAAAATGTATGCTTAATCATAATTACCATGAACCACATTCCACTTGCTTTTATCTTTAATAATTATTTTCATAGCAAATATTTAAAAAAATCTTACTTTGGAACTCTGTGTGTGTGTACATGTGTGTACATTCAGTACTCTGAAGTTCAAAATAAGAGGTGTTTATTTTGGAAAGTTTTTATTCTGGAAGTTTTCACAATGATTCTCAAACTCATCTGTGCAATTTTAGATTATATTTCATCAATATTCATGACCAAGATATAGTACACATTAATATCTTCAACCTACTGAGGTTACAGTTTTAGTATTAATTTATAGTTTAACATTCAATCTGTGCAGTGTGGGAGGTACTAAGGTCTTTGTGCTCACGGGTAAGCATTAGGACCAATAGGAATGCTAAACACACAGGAGTGTTCCTTCAAAGGAAGGAATACATAACCTGTTATCCTGCCAGAAGGTTGGGAGCTGAACTGGTTAGTAGCATGGTGTCCTATTGCATTATCTGTGTTGCTAAGGCCACTCCAGAGTCTCCCCCAAGATCTTTACTGTGAGCTTGTCAATCTATAGAACATATCTTTATGGAATGTGCCACATCTACTTTACAAAGAGTATCTATAACATCACATCTTAAGGTTTATGGTGCACATGGGACTGAATCAATTATCACCAGGAAAGTTTTCACCAAATTGTGCTGTGCTTAAATATGCCTGAAATAGACTGCTCAAAGTCAGGCTCCCGCAGTTTGAACCTCACAAGCTCCTTAGTAGAGTTGAACCAAACTGCATTCTTGTCTTTCCTAGATCCTTATTCTGCTAACTGTGGTGGCTGCAGAGACCCACTTAGTACAGTTAAAAATTATTCGTAATAAATTTAACAATCAGACTTGGTGGCTGCTCACTTGCAATTTTGGCATTAGAAGGTAAAAGCAGGAGACCAGGAATTCAAAGGTAGCCTCTTAGTAAACTTAGTAAACTGAGACCAAACTTAGTAAATTTGAGGTCACCCTACACCTTGTCCTCAAAAGACAGAATAAACAAACAAAAGTAACAATGTGAATTGTCATTTTATAGTTATTTGTTGCATTTGGGTTTTGTTTTGATTTGGTTTGGTTGTTGTTTGTTTTTAATCAGTGAAGTTGTTATCAGGAATGAGAACACACACACACACACACATACAGATACACATATACACGCATACACAGCCCAAGAGCTGAACATCCCTGTTGAGTTGTTGTTGATGGCATACTTACTCTCCAGCCTTGTGCAGGACAGGTGCGGGACAAAGTATGGAATTGTACTGAACAAGTACTGGTTTTTCACCTAAAAAAGTAAGATGCGATTTAGTTAGTAAAGAGTTGTATATCTCTAACACAGCCTCATTCAAAAAAAAAAAAGGCAAGCATTACACAACAAGACTTCAGTGGGGAATACAAGAAAGGTCAGCAACATCTGTTAAAGCCTAGCTAAAAAGGTAAAACCGAGAAAACTGAGAAATGAAGAGTTAGAACATCTTGATGCAAAGATATGATAAATCATTAAGTTTGGATTTTTTTTTTAGCTAAGTTAATAGTATACATTGTAGATACAACTTTTTCTCTGTTTCAAATATATCAGACTTTCAAAGATAAAGTAGATATTGTTTCTAAGAAACAGAACTTCGAAAGACTGGAAAACAGAAGACTTGTGGCTAAGTTGACAAGATATCTATCTCTACACCATATAAGCACATCCTAGCAAGCTGGGTGCTTAACCCCTGTGGAGCTTTAGCATAAGTGTGAAAATTCATCTGGCAATGAAATGGCTGAAAACATTTACATAAGCAAATGCATTGGCTAAGAATGGGAGTGATAAAAAAACAATTTCACCTCCACCAAATTGAGAGTTGTCAATAAAGTGACTCTCGTCAATGTGTATATTATAATCGGCCCAAATATGCAATCCAAAGAAGTCATGTAAATCTAGCACTTACATACTAATAACTATGGAATAGAAATAAAGTTAGTCGTCCCTGCTCTGCTGTGTTTTGTATTATGAGTTTAGCCCAAATCCAATGGTGTTCCTGATACAGAGAACGGAGAATAATGACCATATTTACCATGCTGAAACTCTCCCTGCTTTAATTCAACAAGCACACAAGTGGCTGATTATTGCCAAACCTGATGCTGATTTCAATACCATCAGAGAAACAGCAAAGCTACAGCTGAATCTCGTTAACAACAGTTAGACCAGAGTTCATAAATTAAAGGCAAAAAATACACACTGATTGGGGAAAAAAAAAAATGCTTTACTAGCAGACCAACACACTCAGGAAAGCAACTCCTACTGGTGAGATGACGATCATCCCACTCGATCTGGTGAACACTGAGGGCCTGAAAGGCCAAGAGCACAAGAGCCAAGCCAAACAATACTGAAAGAAATTAAAGAAACTGAAAAGTTATTGGACACGAAAAGGTAGAGAAGAGATGGTAAAAACAGTAATTGTAAGGCAACAGGTAGTGAAGTAGTCCAATGATACAATTCCTTTTTAAGACAAGAGTAGCAAAATGTAAGTCTAGACAGGGGACATTTGATCACAGGACTGATGTCCTTAGTCCAAAACCTGGGTGCGCCTGTCATTTAGCTGTCTCACCACAGGAAGAAGGTCATTTTACTCACGGCCAACCATCTCCTGAATATTGACATTGCTTAGGGCATGGGCTAGAGTTTATGAAGTAAAGAACAAATGTTGTCACTACTAAATAATTATTACTCTGTGTATTATTAAGGAGGTTTCATTACTTCTCTGATGAAAAATTGTAGCATACCAGGATTTAATTCAAGAAAGAAAGAAGGAGAGAGGGAAAAATGGAAGAAGGGAGAGGGAGAGAGACAGACAGAGAGAGAGAGAGAGAGAGAGAGAGAGAGAGAGAGAGAGAGAGAGAGAGAGAAATGTCCCAGGCTGCAGAGATGGCTCAATGACTAAGAGCACTTGCTGCTCTCCCAGAGGACCTGGGTTTGGAGCCCAGCACCCACAAGGTAGCTCACAACCATCTATAATTCCAATGTGAAAGAATCCAATGTCTTCTGGGCTCTGGAGGCACCAGGCTCTCGGTAGGCACAAACATTTGCGCAGGCAAACACTCGTACACATGAAATAAATATAAATACTTTTAAAAGCACAAAAGTCCTCAAGATTGTGTGCAGTAAAGACATTCATGTGCCATGGGATTCCCGGAGACTCACTCTTCGAGTAGGTGCTGTTCACGGTGAACGTGCAGAGGACATTGCCGTCATGACTGCTGGATGTGACTGCTCTCCCACTTAGAACAACTTGAAACTCCTCTAGAGATAAAAAGAAAGGTAAGCCCTGTAACCAGTGTTTTACTGAAAACAACCAAAGCATCAAGAGCTTTAGAATACATTTCTTCATTCTCGCCTCTTAACTGACAACCATGAAGATGCGACTCCAGCCAAGATTGCCTTCCTAGGTTGTCTAGGTGGGTACAGCAGAGATGACATTCACTGTCACATGGAACTGTTATCTGGTCTTTATCTGAGTGTTTTCCAATAGTAACCCAAGTATTAGAATTAAAATATAACTACCTGGCTTATCTCAATTCCCAGAATTCTGTTCTCACAACTTTTTGAAAAAAGAATGCTCTCTTTCTCTTTCCACTCTTGGCATAAAGTTCAGGTGGTACACAAAAGGAAATGTACTTAAAATCTAATAGAGGTTCTGTCTCCTGGGTTACCAACAGCCGTGACAGTGCCTAGAGGAAGTTGATTTACTGTCTCCCTATCTACACTGTAAGAATAGACACTAACTGTCAGAGAATGAAAGAATATACCACGAGGAAAGTTGACAAACTCTCTGATAGGCTGAGAGTACTGCCTCTTTGACTACAAGAGAATATATTAGCCATTGCAATGGTGATGGCCTCTTGTCCCAAGGACAAACTGAACCATAAGAAATTTCAGAGAATTGAGCTGATCAAATGACAGTTTAGGAATTGAGCAGCTCCCAGTCAAAGGTAGTTTGGGAGCTCCACCAAAAATTAAATAAGTAAATTCAGCAAAGTTTTTTTCTAGGAAAAACATAGAACTAGTGCAAGCATACACACTGTGGAGAGAAAGAGAGAGAGAGAGAGAGAGAGAGAGAGAGAGAGAGAGAGAGAGAGAGAGAGAGAGGAGATGCTCACACATTCACGTCATAGATCTATCTTGTGGGAAAGTTCCTACTTTATATTCTAAATGTATTGGTTGCTTTTGACTAGTCGAGCTGAAGTTCTGTTTTGTTTGTTTGTTTGTTTGTTTGTTTATTTTGGTTGTTGTTGTCAGTACATGTATTTATAAAAATATAGCACAGAGGCCACTTGTGATGTCTGAGTGGGCTTTTACGCTCAGATTTATTTCCTCTTAATTCACATTAACACCCTCTGTCCTCTCAAACTTCTCCCTCCCAATATTGTCCCACACTCAAGCTGTCATCAGCTACCCAAGCTAAACCTACCAGCCGCTCCCCACTCACTGAGTCACGGAGACTTACTCGTAAGTTCTCACACAGGACAGGTAAAACCTAAAACGTAATTCAGTGAGAGCGTGGGTGCTGCTGTCAGATGGGCAAGGACCTAAAGGACATTGACTAGTGGCAAATACCAAATCTGTCTCTGCCTCCCTTTCTCCATCTGAAGACTAAGGGATTACACGACTTGGAGGTAGCATTGTTACGGTGATTAGGTAAAGCTGTATATTCAAAGGACACAGTCAGGAAGGTGCACTAAGATGGAGTCTAAAAACAGCAACAAAATCTGTTGCTTTAATGAGTTGTCTTTTGTTTCTCTCTAAGAAACTAATTGTCTGTACGTCTAGAAAAGACCCCACTGCTCGGGAATGTCCTTGTGTACTCTTCCTGCCTGGCATCTCGATGATTAGGAAACTAGAGGAGGCTGAGAGCAGGAACCTATCCACTAACTGTGACGCTCTGCGGAAGTCCAGGATACAGTCTCCCTGTCCTCCAGACTCAGTGCTTCTCCTTCTCTAAGTAAAGCTCTGCCCAAATGAACTCCAGGTCAAACAGGAAGAAGAAGAAAGATCAGGGTGAAGCAGACTGTCTGGGCAAGGATGTCTGGGAGGTGGGGACCTGATCTTTGAGCATCAGCTGATGACGCCACCTGCTTCCTTCCTGCACTCTTCTCCTAAGTCACTTCCATATGTGCCTGGAGCTGGTAGATATGGTGATGTGGCCAGGTCAACAGAGCAGGCAGCTCTGTACCTTCGCATACCTGGCCACCCAATCAGACAAAAGATTCTACATTTTATTTTATTTGCCATAGGAACGGTCTCGAATATGAACTAAATATACAGAACATTATAAAAGCCTGCTGCACAATATGCTCATTATTTAAAATAACATTCGAATCTTAAAAATTTGAATTTAAAATAGAAATATTTCAAGGAATTATTTAAAATTTCTTACACAAAAAAAGATGCCAAAAAAGTTAATTTTGCTATTCTCCTTCCAACATGAGTTTTAAATCATATATTTTAGCTAGGGGAAAAAAACAATTTCTTACATAGTACTTAGAAATTCTAAACACTTACCCCCAACACAGACACTTGAAGGACTCAATTCCAGGATTTCAGTACATGATTGAGCTAGTATCTGAAAAAAGATTTAAAAAAAAGGCTAAGCTTCATGAGTAACTGTAACATGTGAATTCTGTTTATTAACCACCTTGAAGCCATCTCCCTGGTTCAAAAGATGTCAGAGAAAACTCAATTCCCCATTACACAGAGAAAGTCTTTGGAAAGACAAGTGTTATCTTGGGATATAATCTAGCACTGTACATTGTAAAATCCATATTTGTTCAGAATAAATCTAGACCAACAGAGAAAAAATGCGCACTGCCTCAAAGTCCTTGGGTATGAACAGAGAATGAAAATTCCTGATATCAAAACCAATGCCAGCCTCTCCATGTCTGGCAGAACCAAGACAGTAAATCAAAATTCCTACTTAACAGTGTTGTTTGTTACATTTTCTGTTTGGGAGTTTAAAGATTACCAATATATAACAGCTTCCTTACTCGACAATGTGTTCCTAGTCCATTTCCCAGGCTTAATTCCCAAGGGTGCAAATCCTCCTCACGTGTCTCAAATGTCACACTTGCAGAACACAGACTCCTTGGGAAAGCCAAGAATTAATTAGTCCCAAAAATTCAGTCTGTGTTCAAGCGTGCACCAGGCACGGGAGCCGAGCAGCTCCACTTACTGGGCTCCGAGTCGCAGAAGCCACCACACAAGGCCCATGGCTACCAAGGAAAAACAAGATGAAGCAAGCTGTGCTTGCTGGTCACCACAGCGCTGCCTCTATTTTTAGAACTCCCATGCACAGTGTTATCAAAGTCAGACAAAGTCCAGATGGTCTGCTAGCAGCATTCCTCCCTCTCTGGATGGAAGTGGAAGACAGATGAAGGACAGTGGTTTTCACATCCCCTGCTTGCAACTAGACAGGACGGAAGTCCTGAGGCAACAAAAACACAAACATTTCCTGTGCTTCTTAATTACGGCGGAAATACAGACACTCCGAGTCTGAAATCACCTGTGAAATCATGGACCTCTCCCTGCAGAATGTGCCTCTGAACAGGAGGCAACATTTGAACTTTTGAAAGTTTTCTCCAAATGAATACTGCTTTTCAGATACCATTCACAGTCTTCAGTGACTAGGAAGCAAATCTCGTAAGATCTTACATTTGACAAAAGAAAGAAAGAAAACTCATGGAGAGCAAAACTAGAGACCAATGATAAAAGCTCATGGATAGTGGAATTTCAAGCCAACAACGTGTTTAAATGTTTTCACAGAAACTAAAGAAAGTGGTAGAAAAGTTTTGTGGGTTAAGTCTAACTTAAAAAACTTTCCAACTACTGAAAACGGGCATGGCTGATGTAGTTTAGGCTATTGGGAGCAAGTTTTTAAAAATAGTGAGTCCTGAGTCAGCATCACCGTGTGACATAATGTAGTTGAATTTACTCAGCATCAGCTTCCTGCTCCCAAACTTGAACCTGATGTTGAGAGTAGAACTGCATCTATAAGAATGTATTTTCTGAAAAATTACAACAGATTACATGGCAGAACCCCCCTTCATGCGGGACACACTGTTTGATACGTAAAATGCAACCTCTAACTGCTTGTGCTGAAAAAAATGAACTAGAGGAAGCATCAAAAATGTGTCTCTAACCATCAGACCAACAATCACATTAGGGCCTAGATAAGTCAAGACAGTTTGTAAGAAAAAGTAAATACTAGCCCTTCTATAAATAATGAATTTCAGAAATACAGGATGATATAATTTGAAAGTATAAAAATGAAAATTTGGGACCCCAAGATTATGGCACTCATAGGAATATCTCCAAATAAAACAGAAAGACATATACATAAATCACATCACAGAAACAATAAATTTAAAAAGGCAAGGTATCATGACTCCTTCAACATACCATAATTTGTCCACCACTGATTTAAAGACAATGTGCTACTCCTAAAAATTGTTTGATAAATAGAGAAAGCAGGGCATTAATTTCTTCTCCAAAGTCGGTATTGCTCTGATATCAACTAGATAAGGACATAAAACAATAAAACACAAATGCACATCCATGCACAGAGAGGGAGACAGAGAAAGAGAAACAGAGAAAGATCTATAGACCAGTTTCTCTGGTGAACAGAGACAAAATTCTTACAAATCACACTCTTGTGAATATACTAAGAATCACACATACAGGGCTGGAAAGATGGCCCAGTGGCCATGAGTCATAACAGAAGGCCCAGATTTGCAGCACCTACGTGTTGGCTCATAATCATCTACCACTTCCAGCGAGTAAGATGCCCTCTTCTGGCCTCTGCAGGGCACCAGGCATGTCCATGTTACGCATACATACATGTCACACACATTCTTATGCATAAAATGAAAGTAAATTCTTTTTTAAAAAAATTATAAAAACAGTCATACATCTATTATGACCAAGTAGGTCTTACCCCAGGCAAGGAATGAAAGGTTGGTCAACATACTAAGGCAACAGACAGAGACTTAAAAGACAAAAATAACATCATCGTCTCAATAGATGTAGAAAGACCTTTGACGAAGTTCAACATCCCTCCTGATAAATCTCTTAAAAATAGAAATAAAAAGAATATATTGAAGATTATATACAATAATTTTACATACAAAATAATATTAAATGGAGAAAAACTGAAAACTTTCTTCTGATATCAGGAATGAGACAAGAGGGTCCACTCTCGCTGTTCTTATTCAATATAATTCCTGAAGTCTTAACTAGATCAAAAATGTAAGAGAAAGAAACTAAAATGAATACAGAGGGGAGAGGAAGAAGTCAAGGTGCCACTATTTGCAGATGACATACTCCAATAGTTAAATAGCCCAATGGCTTCACCTGAAAACCCTTAGATCTCACAAACACTTTCAGAAGCGTCTCATGGTATAAAGTGAACACAGACCACTCAGTAGCCTTTCTGTAGGCAACTCAAAACATTACCAAGATCCAAGCAAGGAAAGGATCATATTCACAGCTTCAGGCACTTAGCCAAAGAGATGAAAGACCTCTGTGTTAGAAGTGAAGAAGTCAACCGAAGACACTTTCCAGACCTCCCGTGTTCAAGGGTAGGAAGAAGACATTGGGAAAATGGCTATCTAGCCAAAAGCAATCTGCAGATTAAAAATAAACCCCATCAAATCCCAACAAAATTCTTCACAGGACAAGGAAAATTAATTCTAAAATTCTCATGGAATCACAAAATTCCTGACTATCACAACAGTTATTGGACAACACAATACTGAACGTATCACCATATTCTCACTCAAGACTCCTCTATACTGCAGAGCCATGGCAGCTAAAACAGCATTATAGTAACATAAAGAAAGACATGTGCAAACACCAGAATAAAGGATACAGAAATCGTGCAGAAATGTAGTCACCTATTTTTTGATAAAGATATTAAAGTATATTTGGGAAAATGGCAGTCTTCAACAAATGGTGCTGGAGAAACTGAAGATCTATCTTTTTATCTGTTCTTATATAGGAATGGGACTCAGTCACTATCTCTTACACTGTACAAACATCAATTCAAAGTTAACCAAAGACTTTAATTTAATACCTGAATCCTTGAAACGGCTAGAAACACCAATAAGGAGCATAGACAAGGTCTTTCTGAAAAAATAATCTAACAGCCCAGAAAATGACTCTAAGAATTGGTAAATGGGATCCCTAAAACATTAAAAAAGCTTCTAACAGCCCAGAAAATAACTCTTAAGAGTTGGTATATGGGATTCTAAAAAATTAAAAAGCTCTTGTACAGCCAGAAAAACCATCACAAGAATGAGAAAAATCTTCATAAACTACATAGTTCCCACAGGATTAATATCCAGGTTATTGAAAGTATTTAAAAATTGAATACCAATAAAACCAAGTCATTCAGTGAATAAAGAACTCGAGCTCATGGACAGAATAAACAGTTCAAAAGTAAAACTCAAAGTGGCCAGTAAATGTGAAGAGGTCTCAGCATGCTTAGCCATTAGGGAAATGTATATTAAAAGCAGTTTAAACTCCATCTCACTGCAGTTAGAACAGCTGACATCAAGCCAGTAAGGAGCAAACAATCGTGAGGATGTCAAGAAAGGACAATGGCCTACTGTTGAGCTATTTCCCTTTACTTTTGCTGACAAGCACATCTGCTCCGTTGCTGTCACTGCTGCTGCTGTTATATTCTTTCACTGACATCAGAATGCAGCTTCCTTGGGTTCTATAGCACACACACCACACACACACATATACACACGTGTGCACACGCACATAATGATATGTTAAAATGTTTTCTTAAGAAAACAAACTAAAAATAGAACTACCGTATACCACATGAACGAGCCCTAACACTCCTGGGTATATATACACATGTAGAACTCTAAGACAACATACTCGAAGACATTTGTGTGTCTATGTTTGTTCGTTTATTATCCACCATAACTAAGACATGGTGCTAGCTAGATACACGTCAGCAGACGAATGCGTAAGGAACTGTGATATACACATGCAGAGTGGAACTTCACTCAGCCATAATCAAATAAATGAGGGCTGAAGAGATGGTTCAGAGGTTCTAAGTACATGCTTAGAACTGCGTCTGCAGAGGATGAGAGTTCAGTTGCCCACACCCACGCTAGGATGCTCACAACTGCCTGTAACTCCATATCTTGGGGTGGAGGGGGCTCAGTGCATCTGGGCTTCACCAACAATTGCACCCTCGTGCACATTTCCACATACATAGATAAAAATACTTAATAAAAAGTCAACCTTAGCCGGGCGGTGGTGGCGCACGCCTTTAATCCCAGCACTCGGGAGGCAGAGGCAGGCGGATCTCTGTGAGTTCGAGGCCAGCCTGGTCTAC
>NC_022027.1:48336856-48337522 GCF_000317375.1 Microtus ochrogaster
CCAAGTGACCTGCTGAGCTGAGGGCTGGGCTTTCACTGCTCTTTCTCTTAGCTTCTTTCCTTTATCTTTTTGTGAACCATACAGCCTCTAAGGCCCTAAACTACATCTGTTCCCACAAGATACAGGTTGAGTGGAAGATGAAGATGTAAAATTCCAGAAAGCAGAGCTCATGGAGGAGTTACTATTGCTGCACACAGTGCCATTTGTCACTCTTGTGTTTATAAGCTTCTAAAAAACTACAATAGAAAACAGACTGACAAAGAGGATTTTATAAAAACTCTATATTCCTGTATATTATTCCAAACTGTTAATCAAGTGCTCATGTTCAATGCCTTTGTTGAAACTCCCTCCTTTTTAATATTTGTTTGAGCGCCTCCTGTAGATTGTTTGACAATTTTTTAAAAATGTTTTTCTAGTAACATAAAAAATTCAAAGTAAAATATTGTCATCTTTTCTGAGTTGTATGGTATAATGAATTTTCTGATAGATTTAAGAACCGGGCATGGTGAATTACTTTGATCCTAATACTTGGGAGGCAGAGGCAGACAGATCTCTGAGTTCAAGGCCATCCTGGTCCAGACAGCTAGAACTACAAAGAGAAACCCTGTCTCAAACATAGATAGATAGATAGATAGATAGATAGATAGATAGATAGATAGATAGATA
>NC_022027.1:48337622-48350801 GCF_000317375.1 Microtus ochrogaster
ATACATACATAGATGATAGATAGATAGATAGATAGATAGATAGATAGATAGATAGATACATACATACATACATACATGATAGATAGATACATACATACATGATAGATAGATAGATAGATAGATACATACATACATACATACATAGTAGATAGATAGATAGATAGATAGATAGATAGATAGATAGATAGATAGATAAGAAATTGCTGTTGGACTAATTACAGTGTCCCTTACAAATAGCAAATTGCTGAATTTCTGTTGCTTCTAACTAGTTTTATAAAAAATTTAAACATATTGCAAGTACAGTTGAGAAGTCTGAACATGTTAAAGTGTTATTGCAAACACTGATTTTATGGAATTTCTCTCTGTGATGAGGGCAAAGGGAAGACTCAGATAAGGATGTCGAGTCTCTGCTCTGGGTTAGCTCTGGGTTAGCAGCAAGCCTGGTTGTAGTGTGGAGAGGCAGCTGTGGCAGCTGCCTGCTGGCCTCCTTGAGGGCACAGATGTTTGGCTTGAGATGAAAGTAGATGTCACTGTTGTCCATTCTCTGCAGCCCAACTTGAATGTGGTATCAGAATGGTGTTTCTCCCTGGGTACTACAAGCATGTTCCACATTAATTTAGACTAAATCCCCTCTGTCTCATGTAGCATCAGGTTGCACACATTCACTATAGACCAGGTTCTTCACTAGCTAACAAAGGGCAGGCAAGTCCTCTGTGAGCAGCCCTGGCACAGAACTGGAGAATGGGAGCCAGGTCTAAGTCAGGCCCAGCTATTCCAGGAATTCCTGTCTACAATGAGTGCATTATGTCGTCTTCATTTGACACTCAAGTCTTTAGAGCTGCTGATCAGTAACCAGGCACAATGACACTGTGGTCAAGGAACCATCGCTTGTCAGTAAAAATAGATTTCATGATATATTTAAAGCATGGCTAGTCTATCTGGGCTTTTGTAAGTTTTGATTGAGATCATATAACCTCCTGAAAGAGTCTACATATTAGAGGTGAGTTGTGGTATCCAGTAGGACACACATAAAGAAAATAAAAGTAGTATCATGAACTGAAAACTGTGTATGATAAAGAAAATGGGTTTTTCTGGAATCAAGAACAACATAGGGCTGTTTAGTGAAAAGTTATGCTTGGGATACACCCACAATAAAAAATTAAACTTGAATAAATTAAATGGAGCAATGAAGTCAAAATATTATCTACAACCTACGGTGTCTTCAAAGCTTATGATAACCGTACAAGACATAGTTAAGAGTATTATGATTTGAATATAAAATGTCCAGCTTTAAAGTCTCAGTAATGTACAAAAAGCCAGAGCCCCACACCTGGAGCGCCACTCATGTCCTTTCCTTTTTCCCTTGTGACCTTTAGGATCTGGATATGTGCTTAAGGCTTTCTCTATGGTTGCCAAGTGTCCCTATCAAATATATGTTCGCTAAGAGGTGACATTTCAATTAAAAGCAATGTTATTTACAATGTCGTGCTTTGAGAGATTTAGAGATGCTGTGGAATGTTAGCTTAGCATGTGTTACATTCCCTTACGCTGTGGAATATGTGTTAAATGATACAAAGATGTGTTGCATTCTTTTACGCTACATTTATTTAACAGCTGTAAAGCTATTGCTTTGCCGATCTAAAGCAACTGATTGGTCTAATAAAGAACTGAAGGACCAATAACTAAGCAGAAGAGAGAAATAGGTGGGGCTCCCGGGCAGAGAGAATAAATAAGAAAGGGGGGAAAGGAAACCAGGGGTCAGCCATCCTGTCACACAGCCAACTAAGGAGTCAGAAGTTACGGAAGGTACATAGAATAGAGAAAGGCAAAAGCCCAGAGGCAAAAGGTAAATGGAATAATTTAAAAAGAAAGCTAAGGCTGGGCCTTCATAAGAAAGAAAGTCTCTGTGTGTTTACTTGAGAGCTGGGTAAGCAGCCCCCAAAGAGCAAACAACAAAAATAACCAACTATATAGAGATGTTTGGCCCTTTAGAATACCGATTTCTCACAAGCGCATACAACATTCTAAAATGTTTCCCAACATGGATGTCACCCAGTAACAAAAGCTTGAATGACAAATTCCTAACTCTTTACCTGAGCAATGGTAGGCTAGAATCACTGTCTCTGCCAGATCGCAACCGAGAACGAAGCACACACAGAGTTTTGATTCTATGAGAGTTGTGTTATGTAAACATCCTATAAACTGTCATACCCCTGCAGACGCAGACCCGACACTTTGGGGCTTTTCCCTACTCTCACTGATTCACGCCTGTTCTCTACCATGCAGTTTCTCTCTTGATAAGCAGTCTCTACTTCTATTTCTGATCATGTTCCCTCATTTGCACTGGGACATAAGAAAACATGGATACTTCAGTAGGTGCCCTGGGACACTTACCCAGGTCCTAGTAGCAGCTACAGTGATACTGTTAGTACACATAGCCCAAATACCAAAGGTCACGTGACGTGAAGTTCCTCCACACCTCATAGCTGCAGTTTTAAACCAAAGTGCTTATTTTGCTCTCCCATTTCCCCAAGGCACAGGAAACAGAACAGGGTGGTACTTAGAAACAGAATTTTCTTTCCCTTCATTTTCCTTTCTGTGGGGAAACATACAAACTCAGTCAGAATCATCACCAAATTTGACCTTGGTGAATCAATGACTTTCACCTGATTTCTCGTCCATTTTTCACAGTGGTGTATAAATTATTTCTTACTACCCAGAATTGCTCATTGTCATGTTTTATTCACAGAGAGTGTTATCTATATTTGTTCTGTCTGATTTTACACAAATAAGGATTGGTAAATAAAGTGTTTTTTTCTGCCAGATACTGATAGAAATATGATTAGTTCTATTTCTCAAGTAGATAAGCCTTAGAAACAAGGAAGTTTGACAAGTCTGGCGGACACATCCATCCTCATAACCAGAACACAGGAAAGTGCTGAACTGAGTGCGCAGGAAACACGAAAGTGTTGAACTGAGTTAAGAACATCTTTTAAGTCAGCATGGAGCTATGAATGCACAGCAATGGTAGAGCATTTGCTACAATGCTTGAGAGGGCACACGTACACACACAGAGACACACACATGCACACAAACACGTATACACATGTACACACATACACAAACACATATATACATACACATGCACACAAATATACATGCATAAGGACAAATACATACATAAACACACATGGAAAAAAAAGAATCAGGATTTAAGGAAAAATAAGATATAACCGAGAAAACTCACACTTTGGCACCATAGTTTATACTCTATAGTACATTGATCATCAATTTTTGCCATTTTCTCTGCCTTCTTCCTGACTTTCTACTCAATTCAATCTTCTCTCAAGCACTGATGGTCCTGTGGGCCTCAGAGGAGAGCAGTGCAAGCTTTAGAGTCTGAGTTGACCCCAGAGCCCATATAAAAAGCCAAGTGCTAAGGCGGCTGAAGATGGTGAGGATGGTGAGGTAGGAGACAGGATTGGGTGGACATCTACAGCCCCCAACTATGAATCCTAGTTTACATCAAGTTCTAGGCCAATGAGAGACACTTTGTCAAACACAAAGGTGGTGAGCATCAAGACTCATGTTGTCTTCAGATCCCCAAAGGCATGGTAGCACACACACACACACACACACACACACACACACACACATGCATATATATGCACACATGAACAAGCACACACACACCACAAAATACAACAAAACCTAGGTAGCCCTTACAGGTTAGTGTTAACAAATAGAACGTTGGCATTTGCTTTTTCTTTTGATTACCTAATGCCATGGGTTTAGAGTTGCACACAATGTCATAAAACTGTAATAATTCAAAGTGGACTTGATTTCTTTCAGCTATAATTCCAAACAAAGGACACTGAGCCTATAATTAGTGATCCTAGAGAAGCTAAATAAGGAGAACCCAAAGAAAAACATATAGCCATCCTCCTGAATATTAACCTTCATCAGGCGATGAAAGGAGACAGAGACCCACATTGGAGCACCAGACAGAAATCTCAAGGTCCAAATCAGGAGCAGAAGGAGAGAGAGCACGAGCATGGAACTCAGGACTGCGAGGGGTGCACCCACACACTGAGACAATGGGGATGTTCTACTGGGAACTCACCAAGGCCAGCTGGCCTGGGTCTGAAAAAGCCTGGGATGAAACCAGACTCGCTGAACATAGCAGACAATGAGGACTACTGAGAACTCAAGAACAATGGCAATGGGTTTTTGATCCTACTGCATGTACTGGCTTTGTGGGAGCCTAGGCGGTTTGGATGCTCACCTTACTAGACCTGGATAGAGGTGGGTGGTCCTTGGACTTTCCACAGGGCAGGGAACCCTGATTGCTCTTTGGGCTGACGAGGGAGGAGGACTTAATTGGGGGAGGGGGAAGGAAATGGGAGGCAGTGGCGGGGAAGAGACAGAAATCTTTAATAAATAAACGGAAAAAAAAAAGAAAATGTTGAATGTGTGTCTTAAATGTCACAGCATAAGTTTGGTTAATAAAATGATCAGTTTAAAGTAATTTCTTCATGTTCATCTGCAGGTAAAAAGAATTTAGAATAAATGTGTGAACAGTTTAATCGTGGTCAAATATTACAGTAGGCTGTACTATTTGCTGATTTGCCCCTGCCCCAAACATCTTGTTGTCTCCTTTTTTATGTATAAAGCCTCCTCTCTATTGCAGAAAGTGTCTCTTATTCCAAATAGCCCTAGTGAGGTTACTAGGGATCACGATAGTTCCCTATTGACTTGTGCCTAAGGTCATAAGGAGAAAGGTGAATATTACCCCACGAGGTCTTAATGATGCTGACATGACATCATGTCTCATTTGACGAGACACTGAGCTCTGATCCTACAATCTGACTGCTGTCAGTGGTGGTTACTTTCCAATAGGCTTGCTGGCCAAAGACAATCAACCTTCTGCAAGCCCTACACTCTACCGCTCCTCTATGCAAGAGAGAACAACAACAACAAAAAAAAAGCCATAGACAATATTCACCAATCTGGATCCAGCTACCCCTCAGGAAATTTCCTTCTCTGGATTATGCAAATTAACATTTTTTCACTCTTAAACTAGTAGTAAATGAATTCTTATCATGTGTGACTTGAGGAGTCCTGAGGGAGTACAGCATGAATAACATGGGAAAATCAGAGTTACTAGTCTCAAAGTTAACTTTTAAAGTTCAAATACTGTATAACTATCTAGATTCAAGAGGAGTTAGTTTCTCTGTAGGCTCTAAGTTCTACGATGACAGGAGTGATTTGAGGGTTATGCTGCACCTAGATTCCTTAGAGGAAATTCTTAGAGCCAGGAAAGGGAATAGGCATGCATTGGCAGAGACTGGAGAAGGAAAGAAAAGCATGCTAGCAGTACGGTGTAGATTGCTTAGCGTTTCTCCCTTGTGTATGTATTTTATTTGTCTTGCGTTATTAATTGAGCATTTCTGAAGGAAAGAAGAATCAACCCCCCATTTCAAATTGTCTGTTAATTCCAACACAGCCGTATGCATAGCTCTTTGTCCTCAAGTGGTTTCTCCTATTTCATTGACAGGTATGATATCATAATGACAAGATTCTCTTGTACTTAGCTTAACAGCTGGAGCATAATAAAACCTAAGGAACTTTTGTGACATTAGATAAGAATAAAAGAGAGGGTGAGCCTGTGCTCTAATCCTAGGTGACCACATTGTAATGTTTAAACAGCACCCTAAATACTGATGCCAGGTTTGAATAAACCTTGTTAGTTTGGTTTCTTTTCTCAAGACAAAATCTTTACAGTTGTTCAAGCTTTCAGCTATCCATCAATGATGAGTTTATAAATACAGGTTTCCCCACCTGAGACGCTCATAACAATCATTGTGGTGGGCATTTATTAGGCCCCAGCTACTCCCTTTGCCAAGAGAGAAATGTGTTTCCAGTATCTCTGGTTTCTATTATAACATAGTTTTAAATCCACTCAGATTTTTTTTCAAACAAAACAACAATAACCATACCTAAGTACAATTTAGCTCCAGATGCAATGTTTATATCCCCGACACTATGAATGAAGTGACCTTTTAAACCTATGTTGTATGGTCCTCCTAGAAAGCATTTATGTAATGTCACTTGAACACACACTGTCTGGGATCATTCCCTTCTTATTTATGTACCTGTGCTTTATGGTAGATCTTTTTCCAAACAAACTTCTCACTAACCACAGCCACGCTGAATGTAGTGCTCTATAGTTTTGGATCACAGTTAAACTATGAAGCCGGTTTCATGATGGATTCGTCTCGTTCTGCTTAATCCAAGACACTCTTATTAAAAACAAAACTTGTGCAAATAATTCCAAGTAATGAAGCATCCATGGTCCTATTTTGAAAAATAAAAGCCAGGGAGTTTCCACAGAGCATCTCTAGCTGTGCTCTTTCGAGACTGCTCACCAGTCTGTGGCTTTGTTTTCTTTTTCCCTTTTCTTCCACAGCAATTGCGCAATGAATCACTGACCCTGAGCCACGGGGTACTCACAAGTCTGTCTGATTTCAGTAGTGCAAATACAATCTCATTTTCAGATATAAATCTTGTAATCATTTCCTCAGGAAACCAAAAATAATTTTAATGACTCCAGTTTTTTTTTTTTAAATCATGTGAAGTTTAGAAAAAAATAGAAATTTATATTTGTGCTTGTAGTCAATGTGTTGGGAGAAATAACAAAAGGAAGTGTAATGACACAAATTTAAAAACTTTCCAACCTTAACCTTTAACTTGTCCTCCGATTTTCTATGGGACATCCCCCCTGAGTTTTCTTCTCTCAAAGTCAACTGGATTCCCATCTCTCTGCTGAGCTCTTCCTTGTCACCCACTACACTTCTGCCTGCTCTGTATAGAAGTTCTCACTCTGCCTTCATCTTGTTATCCATCCTAGGGACCAAATGCCAAATATTTAGCTCCCTTTTCTGCTCCTTTAGTCCTGTGATCCAGTGATCTCTCAGGTTTTGGCAACTTTTACACTATCCAATTCACCATTGTGTTACCAGTCTATCACAGAAAACAAGGCAACAGCGCCAGTACCACCCTATGTCTAGGAGCTTGCGCAACACGAAGTGAGAATTATACAGATGAAAGTTCATGCTCACCGTATTCTTGACTTCGTTCTGGGCAGGGAAAAGGACCTGTCAGTTAGGTGCTTCCCTGGTGAGGTCCTTGACTGAGTTTTATTCTGAACAAGTAAAAAATATCCTGACTCAGGAAGCTATGATTCTTTGAGTATAATATTTTCTTTTCATACCTGGCTCTAAGTAGCAGCAGAAATGAGGACTCTTTCAAAAGAAACTGTGGCCTTTTGTAAACGTGGGGTACTAAAATTTTACATAACTTTTAACGAAGGAAATTCAGATTTTATTACCCAGTTTGGGACTGAGTTCGTATCCTATGACCTGAGGATTTGTAAGCAGTATCTGGTCAAACACTTGACATTGATGGTCATATCATCTAGAAATCCTTGTTATGACCCAATTACTGGATTCAATCCCCATCCAATTATGTGAATCTAATCCCCATACAGTTATGTCCTGTTATCCCTAAGACTTTGGCACACACATTGCTTAATATCTTTCCCTGTGGCTTCCCTCAGAGATGGATCAATTGCTGCATCTTATATGGTTATTGAACTCTGCTCCTAGCTTCCCACCAAGTGTTTCCAAGTCCAACACCTCTGCCCTGGAACACTCTGAGCCATCTAATGAAATACAATTCATCACTTCCGTTTCATTGGTGAAATTTAAAGCTCAGTGGAATTACACTACAGGATATGGTCCAAGTCACATGGCTCCATAGCAGCAGGTTGGAAGTCATACCTGGTCCTCCTACTGCCAACCTCAGACTGTCTCCACCCCTTTACTATCCTAAGAAATCATGACTCCATTCTATAAATCTCCCTACCCATTGCTATGTGTTGTTCTTCTTCCTAAATCTTTATGACCATCATACAAATGTCAGGCTCTAAGTTAACCTTCCACTTTTTAAGGAAATGAAACCCATCCAAGTGTGTGTAAATATACATAACTTTAGTCAGTGCTACCTGCCAACATTTATTCTTTAAATCACTGAGCTCAGGCCATTCTAGTCTACAGTGCTTTGCTGATAATTCCACCTACTCCAACGGTCAGAGCCCCGTTCAAATCCCACCATGAAAAACCATCAATAGCTTCACTTGTCCAAACCAAGCCCATCTTCATGTTGATTTACATCCTGTCCATATTAGCCTTTAACCCCGACTGTGATCTTAGTTCCTTTTGAATCCACTGAGGTGACAACAACTCCCCTCCTCTCACTTATCTGAAAGACTTAAATGTTCTTATTGATTCTGTCTGCTTTATTTTACTGAATTACACTACAGAGAACAATTCCAGTCATTGGTTTGGCAAAGCATAATGAATAGGATAATATCTCCTATTTGTTCTCCTTCTGAAAGATGAGCTATATTTATTTTAAATAAAAAATAAATGTTTCCAACAAGGCTATGGTATGTAAGTATAAAATGTTATTCAAGTTGAGCAGAAAACAAATGAAACTCCTCTCCTAAAAAAGGAATGACTTGGTTGAGTTGTGTCTTATCTCTACAAAGAAATGCACGAGCCCCAACCTGTTATCACAGAGATAAACACTTCAGCATGGCTCAGTCCAGACTGCTGTAGGTCTCGAGCTTCTACCTGTAGACTGGGCAAGGTTTCCCAAGAGGCCTCTTGCTGGGGGCAACAAAACAACTGGAGCTGAGCTGTGCTGTGATGCAGCTCCCATTTGCACCCTTCAGATGAAATGTAAGTGGCTTTGCAAAATGTGCGCCTAAAATATGTGACTCCTTCTAATTCCCTGTTGATTCTTTCGATGTTATTTATTCACGATAATATCCACCAAGAGCCTCAATGCAGACAGGTTGCAGTGTATACTTAAATCATATCCTAAAGTTGGCCTGCGGGGGAAAATGACTGTATTTCTAATCCACAAACATAGTTTGGGAATGCTAGGCTGTCATCTAGAAGATTCTGAGTTAAGCTTCATATACATAGAACAACCACAAGAAAATCAAAGAACATAATAACCCAAGGAGGTCTTTTCATGCACATCCCTAAGCACAATAAAACTCTATCAAAAATACACACCACCACTGACCTGTTTATTGGAAGTCAATTACTCATCCTTCCCCAGGATCTTAAATTTTATAACATTTTGTTATTTACCCTGAACTTAGCCATAAAATTTAACTATTTTTCACATGGCAATTTTTCCCTAAATATCACAACTAATAATCTTGCTAAAATCCTGCAATGATTTAATCTCTGTTCTATTCTGCATTTACATTTGGGATGTCCACTAGATGTGACTGAACCAAATTATGTGTCTTCTCTAAAAACTCCATTAGTTTTTGGAAAAACAAAGCCAATAAATCTCACCCTGTCATTCCGAGGAGCATGATCTTTAAAAAGAAATTTAAAATGCCAGAACCAACTACTGGCAGTGAGACACTTTTCCCTTTCCTAAATGCCTAAAGATTAAAGGAAAAGATTTTGCTTAGAGAGTATATATTCACTTGCAGTTTAGGGAGATGTTTACCAAATATCATAAATACTTAATAGCAACTGTTCCTAGTGCTTCTAGCAAAAGGCAGTAAAAGGAAACATAAACCTCTCCAGCAAGAGCCAGGAATTCAACTCCAAATTTTATTCCTCGCCTTCCCCGCCAGACCCTGCTCAGGAGAGCCCAGAGTATAACAGTCACCAGGGAAGACGCTGTTGAATCCCAAACAGAAATATTATGTGCTCCAGGGACACTATTAATCATTGAAATGGGAAGAACAACTGCCATCAAATCTTCAGCCGCTGGATCAAGCTGCCTGACTAATCCACAAGCAGGCTTGGAGGAGGCAGTCATCATGCATTCCAATCAAATTTTTTATTTGACATTTCTTCTATAAAGCCTGGAAAAACTCTCAAGGTCTAAGATGGTTAACTCCCATGCTGACAGGATAGAGATGCTGGACAGAGTTTGAGAAAATCTTAAACTAGAAATCGCCTTCCCAGGATCAGGAACCACAAACGAAAGACAGTGTTAAATTTCATGGACAGAGAAGTCTGGATCTTTAGAATTACATCATGTTGGCAGCAACAAACGAAGTTCACTCTCCTTTCTCTAAACACTGCATGTAATGTTATCGGCCTTTTAGACCTCAGAGGTGTACTCACAGAATTGATGATCCCTTTAAGAGCTTGAAATCCACCTTTAACAGGGAAAACTTGGTCCTTGGAGTCAGCAATTCTTTCCAGCTTTAGAAGGAAAATGAAATCTTAAGAGATAGTTGAGACACACAAGTCTTTACAAATTCCCTTGGAAAACCACTTGGGTCAAATTCTCCTGAAAAATTACTGGTTATGAATCATTCACTCTGTGATATTTTATAATTGTTTTAATGGTCAATGTGTATATATATACACACAAACATACACACAAGACGGTAATATGTAACTATAAAATACAATTAAAATTCAAGGCCAGAAACTGATGGTAAAGAAACCAATTTCCCTCCAAAGATACAACCATGAAATGAACTAAGGTTAATGGCTACGTAGTCAAAGCAACATAGAGGTGATCTAATTGCTGTTAATGGCAAGAGATTCTGGAATTTTAGTCATTACACAAAAATTTAAATGTAAAGTGATATAAATTTAAATAAAAGATAGATTTATATGAAAAATAATCTTAAAGATTTCTAAGTGGGCTCTTCAAATTCCTGCAAACAAGAATCCTATCTACAGCAATCATCATAGTCTTGCCAATTAAGATAAAGGGACATTTACATAGCATTAATCTAAACATTTATCTTCTTTTAAGACCCATACCAAATAAATATTCAAGAAATTTTTTTTGAGTTTTATTCTCCATAACAAAACCTATAAACATTCTGACATTTTAGGAGAGCTGAAACATATATCATTTTATGCAAAATCTTTGCATGTCACACAGAAAAGTTCTTTTAGCTATCTTTAAAGCAAGTTAGTGAGTTACAGTTTACAGATCTGGGGTAACTCACCTGAGCTTGCTCAAAATCAAGGACCCCAACACAATAAACACTAGCGCCAAGTGACCTGGATTTCTTTGCCTGTGAAGAAACAAAAATAAGGAGAAGGAAGGAGGAAAGGAGAGACAGAGGGAGGAATGAAGAGTACAATGGATATTCAAATAAGTTATATGTTATGGAATAATGCTCTTGTACACTGCAAAGATTTGTCACTTATATGAGTTTAATAAAAAGCTGATTGACCAGTAGCCAGAAAAAAAAGTGTAGGCAGGGTGACCAGACTAAAAGAATTCTGAGAAGAGAAAAGGCAGAGACCCAGTCATCATCCAGAAGCAGAGAAAGCAAGATGAGAATGACTTACTGAGAAAAGATACCAAGCCACATGGCTAGACATAGATAAGAATTGTGGGTTAATTTAAGTTGTAAGAGCTAGTTAATAATAAGCCTAAGCTAATAGGCCAAATAGTTTATAATTAATATAAGCCTCTGTGTATTTCTTGGGGACTGAACAGCTGTGGGACTGGGCGGAACAAAAAAAATCCATCTACGCTATAAGTGCACAGACAGCTAAGTGCAACAGTGGGTGTAGACAGCTGCTACTGCTCAGCACTCACCTCGTTCTCTGCATACGATGGTACCAAGCCATCCAGCTTGCCGTCTGTCAAGGCAATTATGATACTGGAGGTTTTCAAGCCTCCTGCATTTTGAATTTGTTCATTTGCCTGAAAATAAAAAGTAATTATACAACTAACCATTTAATTTTAACTTTTTTTAATTTTTTTTCTTTTAAGATAGGGTTTCTCTGGCTGTCCTGGAACTCCCTCTGTAGACCAGGCTGGCCTTAAAGTATCTGCCTCCTCTGCCTTCTAAGTGGGGAGATTAAAGGCATGCACCACCACCACCCAGCATAATTCTAACTCTATAGAGCTGAATTTGTATGTCTGACAAAATAAAGATATTAAGGATGACAAAATAATACATATACATTTATATGTAGTAGTTGAGTAAGTCAGATATTTATGTTAGCATTTTTATTTGAAATATGTAAATATGTATGTAACAGGTATATAGATATAGATAAAAATATATATTACTGGGTTTCTGTAATACAGATTTTTATTCTTATGACTGATTAATCTAAATATAACCCCAGAGGAAGGCAGAAAATCTGTAAAGAAGACAAAATACATACAAACTTTACTTATCAACACTCACAATAAGTGGTGTTTTTTTTTTTTTACCGGTCTCATGTCTAGGCTGACTAAACCATCGGAAAAGTAGACATAAATATGTAAAGGAATTTTAATTATATAATAAAAAGCCACCCTCTCCCATAGTTACAAATATAAAATAACTTACAAGCTTCAGTCCTTCATGGATATATGTCTCTCCAACTGGCTTAACAGCTTTTAAATCCTCCAGTCCTTTCCTAATCTTGTATCTGAAAAAGGAAAAAGGAAATTGAGCAAGACCATAATGAAGACTTTCTGAATAACTGAAGTCCCCACTAGTAAGAAAAAAGGAACGGATGTGGGCTTCAAGGGCAGACTGCTTCTCATACTTTCAGTTATATTAAGGGGCCTGTGCTGAATTTTAAACACACAAGGGTAGACACCAAATATGTCAAATATTGTCAGAGCAAATCATATACATTATGAGCTATGCACAGATACCTTTGATCACACTTGCTTCATCAAGGGCTAAGGAGTTCAGTGTGCTCCTCTCATACAAACAAATGCAAGAAGAAATATTCCATCTTTTCGGCAAAGCTTCTGGATGCTCTCAGCCCACCTCCCTGAAAGGGAGCATTGCCTTCTTGCCTTACAGATTCTTACAGACCCTAAACACTAGTATTAACCCTTGCACACAGAAAGCAGCATTTCATGCTTCAGTCTCACCAAGTCTTAAGTCCCCGGACTTCATTCTTGGAGGACCTAGTCACCCTTCGTATTCCAGTATATTCTCTAGGATATAGTTGAGACTTACTAAAAATTTGGTGGATGGATGGATGGATGGATGGATGGATGGATGGCAGAAAGGATGGATGGGAGAAAGGATGGATGGGAGAATGGATGGATGGATGGATGGATGGATGGATGGATGGATGGATGGATGGATGG